>NW_004567115.1:28194035-28207421 GCF_000260355.1 Condylura cristata
TCCCCACTCTGTTTCTGGTGAATCCTCTCACTGCCCCTGCACCTCTGGCCTGTACCCAGTTCTGTATGCATAAATAAATAAATCTTTAAAAACATAAAAAATAAAACAGGCCTCCCTGGTGGCCATGGGGTTAAGTCTCAGAGATATCACTTCAATGGCCTGAATTCAATTCCTGGCCAGGGAGCTGACCCACATGACATAGTAGACTGCTCTTGTCTTGCCCACTGCTCCCCTCAGCAGTGTATTTCAGTAGACCTGCCTGTCCTGCTCCGCACTCTGTCTCTGGTGAATCCTCATACCCACAACCTCTGGCCTACACCCCAGTTCTTCTATGCAAAAATAAATAAATAAAATCTTTAAAATAAATAAATAAAACAATAAGAAGCAGCTTTGTTAGTAAATAACATTTAAACAGTGTTATTTAATTTTTAAAGGATTTTTGCACATCTTTTATACATCTTTGGGAAGCAGGGTGAAGGGTTTAGTAAGAGACATTGCTGAAAGCTTTGGGTCAGGGGGTGACATGATGAGACATCCAGTCACAGGAAGATCCCTGAGTAGGGAGGTCAGTGAGGACTGTCTTGCGACCGTCAAGGGGAGTTGAGAACAGAAGCTGCATTATGGTGGCAGCAGAGAAATTGTCTGGAGGGGAGTACAGCCAGAAGCACTGCAGTAGTTGACCTTTCATGACCTTGTGATAGATTTGATTAAGAAATAAGGACGGGGAAGGACAAATGTAAAAGAAACAATAGTTCTGATTATACGTGACTGAGAAAAATGAATGGCTAACTGGAGAAGTCAGCTGAGGGCAGGATGATGACCAGTTGGGTTTTAGTCAGTCTCCAATGAGTGGCAAGTCACCTAGGTATGGTAATTGCTAGACAATTACATGTGAGGTATCAGAAATTAGAGAACAGTCTGATGCTTGAGATACAGATTTGAGGTTTATTTGTCTCAAAGCAATTAAGTTCTGGAAAAGAATGAGGTGGTTCAATACAGATGTGTTATAGGACACAGGGAGGTTATTTCTAGGAACAGTCATCTGGGGGAAGTACTTGTGAAGCCTTTATCTGTACAGCATGAAATTAAGACCGTACGGTCCGCTGGTTTTACTGTTGACATTAAAGTGAACAAGATTATTTGTTCTCCTTAGTCTGCAATGATTTAAAAAATAATAATAACACCTGGGTAATTACTAGAACTCTACATACTTAACTTTGTACCAAATAACCATATAAAGTAAGATAATATTTTTACATGATGGCATTAAAAG
Source organism: Condylura cristata (assembly GCF_000260355.1). Taxonomy (NCBI): domain Eukaryota; kingdom Metazoa; phylum Chordata; class Mammalia; order Eulipotyphla; family Talpidae; genus Condylura; species Condylura cristata. Next base: position 28,195,309 of record NW_004567115.1, read on the forward strand.
TAGTAATTATGTAGCTCAGTGATATTTTTAGAAATCATAAACATCCTTCCTTTGTGCATTACACAAGGAAAACCCAACCAAAGCCAGGAATTCAGATTCCATAAAAAGTTAGACGGGCCCGCTCCAAAAATTCACTTGCTTAGAAAGAAAAAAAATTTGAAGCTATGCATCAAGGCAACATTCTCTCATCACTTAGCCAAATACAGAACCAGTTACATGACTCTGGTCATCTGCCAATTAGCGTTTCAGGAAAAACAGAAAGATGTAGAGTTTAAAAAAAAACTCCCACTTGCTCCCACTGATTACCTGTGCCTGAAATTCTACTATTTGCTTAACACACAGCCTCTTTTGAAGGTTTCTCCAGCTTGACAATACTGATACTTTAAGCTGAGTAATTCTTTGTAGGGATATCACAAAAGTAATTTGGGGGGGGGGGGTATCCTAAGAGGCAGCAGACCCAGCCTCTACCCTTCAGATGACCGTAGCACTTCGCTTATGAAAATCCAGACATCTCCATTTGTTCCCAAATGCTCCATTGTGAGCAAAGTCAATTCCAGCTAAGGAGCACTGCCTTAAAGGTGCTCGTCTGCCGTGATGAGCTGCCCTCAGCGTCTTTGGGCAGGAAGGGCCAGAGACCTTGATTGGATGACAGCTGTCGGGGCCTCGGGAGGGCTCACGAAGGAGAGAGAGCCCGGGTGGCTGTGGATCGTTGGAGGGAGCCTGCACCCCTCGCGCTGTGGGTGCTGCAGCTTTCTCCCCTCCCCAGGATAGCGACAGTCAGGATACCCTGACTTTCAGATCCCACACTGCGGGAGGCACCGCTCCTCCTGCCATGTCCTGAGCAAGGGGCTGCTGGGAAAAAGGCGCAGCCGAGCGGCCATATTTTTTGAAGCATTTAAAACGGAGTGAAGCTAGTGGGCTTGTTCTGCCTCTGCAACACCCTGCCAGCTCCTGTAGCTGCCACTCCACCTTCCACCTCTACTCTCCCTCTGGACTTTTTCTTCATCTCCCCTGTTGGTTATAATAAATTATTATTGTTATTGTTACTATTATTATTATTTATTTCACCAAAGACTCTTTAGTTTGAGTTGTGATGGACGGCCAGGCAAGGAACCTGTGAGAGACGTTCTGAATTGATGACAGATTTCTCAGACCCTTTGTGTGGTACCAGGAAGACAAGAGAACTTTCCAGGATTGCTATGCATGACAAGGGAACCACTGTGTGGCTCACTTAGGCTGAAGTGGCTCACTGCTGGCGGGGACAGCCAGTGTTCTGTTTATATACAGCGCTGTGTGGTTTATGGCAAATGTTGGAAGAGCTGCCTCTATGTAACCTTCACTTGCTGTGAGTGGACTGGTGGGAGCGGCTTATTTCACTGAAACAGGAATAGTGTATATTGCAGAGGTTGGGATTGCAGCCCCTACAATCCTACAATCCTAGCCCTGCAATTTAGTAATTCACTAAACTTGTGCTCAATTGCCTAACTTACCCAGTGCCTGGGATTGTTTGGGTGACTTAAACAGTGTCATATTATGATGTATAATAGGAAATATATATTTGGTTTTTGTCTACATTACTGACACAGTAAAACCCTTATATTTTGTGATGAGAGTAATAAGTTGTCTTTTAATATGTTGATAGGGTGACTTTTGGAAAAGGGTAAGACTGGTTACGAGGGGGCCCTCTCTAGGGGTGCACTGGGTTGGAGCGCTGCACTGCAAGGTGAAGCCAAACCTGGTAGCTTCATTGTGAGTTTGATCCCACAAGGTGACCCACATGGCTCAGCGGACCTCACCTGTCTTGCCCGCTGCTCCCCTCAGCAGTGTACTTTATTGATCTGCTCATTCTGTTCCCCACTCTGGAGAATCCTCTCGCTGCCCCTGTACCTCTGGCCTGTACCCCAATTCTGTATGCATTAAAAAAAAAGAATTGGTTACCAGGGATGCCAATCTTGTGATTAAAGGGTTGAAACATTCAGTTCCTTCTCCCATACTTGATTTAAAAAAAAACTTACCTCACAAACTATACATAAGGCTTCTAACTTCACGTTCTTCAGAAGCAGGGATTATTTTAAATATTAGGTCACACCTTTCCTACTAACAGTTTGATGTGTGTGGGTGTGTATATCTTTTTCAATAAAGAGATCTGATTGAAAGGTGCCTAAGAAGGAGCTGAGCTCTAACAACTACATTTCCCAGAAGTCTCAGGGTGTCTCTGGGGGCGGAGCACTTTGGGAAGCCAGTGAGGACACTTCCTGTGCTTGTCCAATGAGTGGCAGGACTTGGTTCCTGGTTTGGGGTCCCAGTGGAGATCGGTGAGTTCCTTGCTTATCCTTTGAAATTGGGGTTCATGTGGGTCCAGAGGTCTGGCTACTGCACCACATTTCAAGACCTGACATTATTTACAAGTTTGGAATGCTGTGCTATCCTACTATTCAGCAAAGTGCTGAGGTCTGCAGCCTGATGGACACAGCCCGGGCTAAGGTCACAGCCACAGCACACCAGCTGTGAGGACTTGAGCAGGTCACTTAGTGTCTCTAAAATGCATTTTCTCCAGCAATAAAGTGGAGCTAAAACATACTTCCTTAAAAGGTTGTTGTGTGGATTCAAGAAACATATTTAAAAAGTAAGTGTATAACGTGTGTTTGGAAACTGGATATCCTCTGGAATGTTATTACAGTGATTTCCACTTCCTCTGATAGGGATTGGATGTGTCTGAGGGACCCAGTTAATCCTTAGACAACAAGTTCACCACAAGTTCTTATCCTCCTGCTCATGGGGACTTCTCTACAGATCCCCAAAGTGCAGAGGGGAGGCCAGGCTGTTTGGTCTGCAAAGATTAGGGGGCGACCATGGTATTGGCAGGAGACTAGTGGTCAAAGGCTCCAGGAATCGCAAACAGGAGTCAGCAACTTCTCTGAGGCAGATTGAGGGAAACTGACCAAGCACAGCTGTGCAGAATCCAGGGGTGAAGAGCAGTCTAGGGGGGCCCTGGAGCCAGGGTGAGGAGCAGTCTAGGGGGAGTCTTGGAGCCAGGGGTGAGGAGCAGTCTAGGGGGAGCCCTGGAGTCAGGGGTGAAGAGCAGTCTGGGGGACCCTGGAGCCAAGGGTGAGGAGCAGTTTAGGGGAACCCTGGAGCCACGGGTCCTGTGGCCCCCACTCTGGGTGCCACTGCCCATTCTGCACAGGGCCACAACTATAGCTGCCTGGTGGCTTTTCTTGATAAACTGCTCTTTCCCTTAAGAGAACCCTCATTTTAGTTTCTCATTCACAAAACATCTGACCCCACCCTCTCTCACCCTACAGGAACTTGCTAGCTGACAACTACTTAGCTGCATGCTGTCCAGAAATTTATTTTGCCTGGCCTTTGGAGGCTTAAAAATTTTAGAGACAACTTTATAAACTGGCATATTTCACCATGAATCTGGGTATTAGCTTCTCCCAAGGAGAGCAAACAAAAAATGTAAACCACTCCGGTTTCCTGCTTCCTTGGGCTCAGTTCAAATGACGCCAGCTGAAATGGCTGTTTTCCCACAGATGTGCTATCTGGGCTGGCCCACACCTTGGTACTTAAGCACTTCTGAGGGATGGTGTGGGTAGAGCTGATTCAGCAAATCTTTTACATCCAGAAAAGTGGTGTTGAACTCTTGTCCCTGGGGTGGTCTGGGTTGTAGCGCCCTTGCAGGGCCTCAGAGACAAAAGACCAGGAAGGGGGAGGAAGGGAGGGAGAGGAAATGGTATAAATACACACACAGAAAGAAGAGAGGGGCAAAACATTCATTAAAATTCTTCTATTCAACCCTTCCATACTATTCCTAGGCATATACCATTTAAAATTGATAACAGATACTGAAAAGAGTATGTGAACACAAGCGTTCATAGCAGCACTGTTCACAACAGGCACTGGTGGAAACCAACCCACTGTCCATAAGAAGGAAGAGCTAAAACAAGCTGAATATTATTCAGCCATGAAAAGGAGTGGAGTACTGATATGTGTTTTAATATAAATGAACCTTCAAAGTATTACCCTCAATTAAAGGAGCTATTCACAAAGACCACCTATTAGATGCTTGTGTTTGAATACAGTGTGCTTTGCCCAACCCTAAGTTCCCTTAGTGCCTTTTATACAATAAATTCACAGGTCAGGTTGAAAGCCAAAAGAGCAGCTCTCCAGTCTCCTTGTCACTATACAGGTGCCTCTGTCACTTTCTTCTCTTCCTAATAAACCTGTGCTTTTAAAATGTAAAGTTAAAAAAAAAAATGATGAATAAAACCAAAGCCTTCATGCTCAGTCACCTGCCTGCCTCATCCCCACCCAGCTCCCGCTCACTCTGCTGCAGTCACACTGGCTGCCTAGATCTTCCTTGGACCCTGAGCAGGGCCATTTTCTGGCCTTTCCCCTGCTTATCTCTTCTGCCCGAAGGAGGGTGGCTCATTTTTCACATCCATGTGGCCACCATGAGGTTATATTTGACTACTTTATTGGAATCTCAAGCTCTCTTTTTATCCCTGACACATTCTGTCTCTTTTCTCAGAGAACTTATAATCTAAGAAATTTCATATTTAATTTGTTTATTTAGTTTGTTATCTTTGTTATCCCAACCCCCACAAAAATGTAAGATTTTTGAGGGTAAGCAAGCAACAATCAGTAGCCAATATATAATAGATTTTCAGCAGACTATTTATTGAGTGAATCAATAAATTAATGAAGAAATGAATGTAAATCTTTGAATGGAGAGAAACTGACTGGTAAGTTTCAACCAAAGTGAAATTGTGTGGGTTGAGTAACAGAACACAACATATTCTATTATGTAATGCTCCTGTTTATAACTGTTATCCCTGTCTCAACTGATACCATTTAAGCCTCTATTTCATCATCAAGAAAACCAAAGGTAAGCTGTTTATCACTTATAATTTAATCTGGATTTCCAACTTCTTTTGAAATGTGAAAGAAGTACTAGCATTTTTCTGATGCGATGATTATGGCAACTGTTGTATGTGAAAACTATTCATACACTGAAAATTCTACACAAAAGAAGTGTGCCCACTGGTATTTATAAATATTGTGTGTATTAATATATTTAAAATACATTGATGTATTTAAGATACATTGAAGTTATCATGGATCTACTCAAAGAAATTCAAGTACAAAAGTCACACTATATTGTTTTTACTTCCCTAGCCTAAGGGAATCATGGACATTGAGGCATATTTTGAAAGAATTGGTTATAAGAACTCCAGGCATAAAACAGACTTGGAAACACTGACTGATATTTTTCAGCACCACATCCGAGCCATTCCCTTTGAAAACCTCAACATTCATTGTGGAGAAACCATGGAGCTGGGCTTGGAGGCCACTTTTGATCAGGTTGTGAGGAAGAATCGGGGTGGGTGGTGTCTGCAGGTGAATCTTCTCCTCCACTGGGTCCTGACCACGATCGGTTTTGAGACCACAATATTAGGAGGGTATGTTTACAACACTGCAGCCAACAGATACAGCACTGGCATGATTCACCTCCTGCTGAAAGTGACCATTGACAGCAGGAACTACATCGTCGACACTGGGTTTGGAAGGTCTTACCAGATGTGGCAGCCTCTGGAGTTAGTTTCTGGGAAGGATCAGCCTCAGGTGCCTTGTGTCTTTCGCCTGACAGAAGAGAATGGAATCTGGTACCTGGACCAAATCAGAAGAGAGCAGTGCATTCCAAACCAGGACTTTCTAAATTCTGATCTCTTGGAAAAGAGAAAATACCGCAAAATCTACTCCTTTACTCTTGAACCTAGAACTATAGAAGATTTTGAAGCTATGAATACATTCCTTCAGACCTCTCCAACATCTGTATTCACAAGCAAGTCCATTTGTTCCTTGCAGACCTTAGAAGGGGTTCATTGTTTGGTGGGCTTCACCCTCACCTACAGGAAATTCAATTATAAGGACAATATGGATCTGGTAGAATTTAAGACACTGAATGAGGAAGAAATAGAAGAAGAGCTAAAAAGTATATTTAATATTTCCTTGGAGAAAAAGCTTGTGCCCAAAAATGGTGATCAGTTTTTTACCATTTAGAGTAAGGTGTAATACTGACTCAGGATTAGTCAGATATTGAATTTGTATTATTATAAAACAATTTAAACATATAAAAGTAGATAAAATAATATAAATTGCTGTTATTTATCACCCAGTTGACCACCTTTCAACTGGTTATCTATTTCTCATATTTACCCAATGCTCCAACATTATATTGAAGAAAATCCTACATATCCAATTATTGACCTTAAAAATGTCAACATAAAAAATAAGTCCTTCCAGAATGTAACCAAATTTTCAAAGCTGATATTAATAAAGGTGTTTTAGGATGGCCTATGATTTTCTTGGGAAAAGTAGTGATTCGTGCTAGAAAATCTCCCACATTGGTTGTTTATTGAATTCATAGAAAGCATTTCCCATTGAACACTGAGGAAATTGTTTTTATTTGGTTAAATCAGCAAATATTCAATATCCAATTTTTACATAAATTCCACACGTGTAACTTACAATTTGATTGCAACAAGGAAGTTGAGACATAACATTGCTTCCAAAGAACTTTCTAGTAGCCAGACAAGGCTGAAACCAACACAAAGTGACATGTGATTAAACACAAAGAGAGTGAGGCGCTTAATAATTCCCTGCATGGTTCTTTTTTTTAGCCACATTTTTTCTTAAGCAATTTTTCTTAATATTGGAACACTATATTTAGAATTTCAAATTCTAGAATTGTCATGTCTAAAATGATAGTTATTGGGAATTTAAAATACATCTGTCTCTGAAAACTGAATATCGTTAAAACATTGTTAGCTAATACATCAGTCACAAATTTTTATTTTTGAAAGTTAAGATGTTACCAGAGTAAGTTATTTTTCTACACTGATATCCTCCTTGCTTTGCCTTTTTGTGTCTCGTTTATATTGTTTTACTTCCTTTTATGCTTTGAAACAGTGCATGCACTTCAAACTCCATAGATCTAAGTTCAAACTCTGTGGACACTGGGCAATTGCCCTCAGAGGTAAAATGGGCTGATGCTTACACAACTCACTGCCGACCCAGACTAAACACTCAGTAAATATTTGCTATATGAACCAATGAGTAATATCAGTAATGGCTTTGACATTGAGTCAAAATTGATGAGTTTCTTTTATCTTGCTTTGTTTTCTTTCAAAAACATACCTGCTCCATATTGCTTTATTTCGCTCCATCCTGAAATCCTAGTCCCGAGATTCCTCAATCTTCCTCCTTTTTTCTTTGTTAAGTATTAATAGAATATCAGCTTGCCCAAATCTGAATGTCGTTTTGTGCTTCAGACTCAGAGTCTCAAGACAGCTCAGATTTTCTTCTCTCCACTGTCCAGTCTCGGAGTTTCGAGAGAGGGTGGCCGAATGAAGACCACAGACTCTCCTACTCCACACGCTTAAAACCAGATTCTATCTAAACAATGCCAGTGACCCCTAAATAATGGACTCTTGTATGTGTTAAGAGCAGCAATATGGTGGAAAGAGGTGGGAAAAAACAAAACTGTGATGGAGGGGTAGCATTGGTCAGTACACAGGGGGAAGGGGTGGTTGCCAGAGAGAGCCGTTCTGCTGGTAGCTCAAGGGCGCGCTCCCAGCCGCCACACTATTCCCCCAGGATGGAGGAGCAAGCGCAGTTTCTCACATGTCTCTCTGCTGCACATGCCTCCCTCAAGTCTCCTTCTGGCTCTCTATCTTGCTTCCTTCCCTCCTGCTCAGCTCCAAGTTTCTTGTGGGGTTGGGGGAGGCAGAGAACCTGGAACCTCCCTTTTTCTTGGGGAACACCCTACATATAATAGCTATACATATAGCTATGTAGTTACTGCTCATGAAAAGTCATTAGAAGTAATAGTAAGTTTTAAACTTACCAAATCCATGTTAAATCTCAAAAAATCAAAAATTTCTTATAATACAACAGCCAGTATTATGGACTACGTTAAGTTCCTCCCAGTTTTGTATGTTAAGATGCTAACGTGATAATATCTAAACACCGTGGAGGTGGCTTAGGAATGGGTAGAGGCTTGAACAGTTTTGAGGTTACTATTAGGAAAAGTCTAGATTGCTTTGAAGAAACTCTTGGTAGGAATACAGGTATTTATGTACCTTCAACACTGGAGGGGAGGTAGCCCTTATGATGAAGTAACAAAGCACTTGGTTGAATTGTGTTCAAGTATTTTGTGGAAGATGGGATTTGTGAGTGATAGGTTTGGATATTTAGTAGAAGAGACTTTTTTTATTTTTAGTTTTTTTAAATACATTCATTATTTTAGCGTTCATTGTTGTATAGAGTATGGTTCCCCCATGAAACTCCCACCACCAGTTCACCTGTGCACCATCACCATAGTGCCTTGTGCTCTTTCATTCCTGTCCTGATCCTGCTCCCTCCTAGCAGAGGAGTTTTCTAAGCAAAATCTTGAAGGTGCAGCCTGGTTTCTTCTTACTGCTACAGTGAGAAGAGAAAGATAAATTAAAGAAGGAAAAGGAACTAGAACTTGCAAAAAGAAACTAGACCTTAAAGATGCAGAAAATAGTCCATGTTTCATAAAACAATGCTTATTCTGGACAAAATGTCAGGGGTATGGCTTTCCCTCCCTAGAGCAATTACAGTGTGACTCATCGATCTAACCAATCATCTCAGGAGAAACGCTGCTAATCAAACTGAAGTGGACAAAGGCTGTCAGGCTGCTGGGATTCCACCAGTGGACAGAGGACAGAGAATGGGCCCAGGGAGGATGATTTGCCAGGCTCAAAATCAAGAGGAATTTTCCTTGCTAGATATTAGACTTATTTGGGACCTTTGATTTCTTTCTGATTTTTCCTTTTGAAATGTGAATGTCTAGCTTTTGCTTGATCACCTTTGCTTGACCCACTATTGTGTTTTGAAAGCAGGTAACTTGTCTGATTTCATCAGTTCTCAGCTGGAGAAGAATTTTGACTCAAATGAATCTCATACTCCATGTCTCACTTACCATTTACTTAGGTAATAGAGTTGGGTTTAGAGTTGATGACTAGAATGAGTTAAAACTTTCAGGACTGTTGCAATAGGATGGGTGTGTTTTGCCTGCAAGAAGGAGAAGAACTTGGATGAGGGCAGAATGCTTTTTGCTGAACTGTCTCCTCAAAATTCAAGTGTTGATATCCTATCAGTTCTTCAGAACATTACTGTAATTGGAGAAGGATAATTAAAAAGATTATTAAGCTAAAATGAGGTCATCTGGACAGAAGGGTCCTAATCCAACCTTATTGGTATCCTTATAAAAAAAAAAAGATTAGGACTCAGACAACCACAAACCAAATGAGAACATAGGGAGCAAGATTTCATCTGAAACCAAGGAGAGGGGTCTCAGAAGAAACCAAACCTGTCAACAACTTGATCTTGGACTTCTAGCCTCCAAATCTGTGTGAAATAAACTTAGTTGTATAAGCCACCCAACCTATAGTATTTTGCCCCAGCACAACATTTAGAAATATCATGGGAAAACACCATTTAATATAGGCTATGGATTGCCCAAGAAATGTTCTTAAAAGCAGGGGACATAGCCTTCCTTTCATTCAGGAATTCACCTGTTCACCTGGACCATGAAGTTGCTCTATATGTCCAAATTATTCAAGAGATAACCCATCAGCCTTTGATCTTTGCTCCTTTCCCAAGAGCGATGCTCCTTTTCAGCCTCCCCCTTTGATATTGTCATCCCAACAGCTGTTCTATAAATGCCTCCTTTCTGGAGACAGCTTTGTCTCATATTTGCAAAACAAAAAGATCCACAAAGGGGTTCTTTCAGAGCAAAAGATAAGCTGCCCCCAGGGAATACTGAAATCTCAGCATTTAGGAGATGGTGGGGAGTGGAAAAAGCAGCTAAGAGTTTGCTATGGGAATGCAAGCAATTCTTCTCATCAATGAAGGCTACACATTTTTTGGCATTCCAGTTTCAGACAGGCATTTGGTCACTGTAGTAGGGGCCTCTCTTGACATACTGGACCGTGCAATGAATCAGTGGCTCAGTCCCTGGACTCCAGTGCACAAGAATACAGCATCTCTTTACTTTCTATAAAGGAAGGGAAAAGTTCAAAGTTCAAAAAATTAGGCAAACACTGAGCTTATTTATTTTCCTGGCAAAGGAACTCACACATTCAGCAAGTGACTTCCTGGAGGGGAAGTGTCCAGAGTTTTTGTGGCTAGAAGGGGAGTTTGGTAATGGCTGTATGGTCAGATATTAACACTTTAAGGTCACAGGGGATCGAATCATTACGTTTTTAATCTTTTTTAAAGATTTATTTATTTATGCATATAGAACTGGGGTACAGGCCAAAGGTGCAGGGGTGGTGAGAGGATTCACCAGAGACAGGGTGGGGAGCAGAATAGGCAGATTGGCGAAGTACACTGCTGAGGGGAGCAGCAGGCTGGTCAGGAGAAGTCTGCTGCGCCATGTGGGTCACCTCCAGGGTAGGGATAGAACTCATGCTTAAGTGGTTTTAGCTTCTTAGTGCTGTGCTTTAACAATGAAGAACATAATCAGCACCATGTTCTTAAAACTGCCATTCCAGGGGAAACTTTTACTCCCCCCTGGGTGGAACCTGCATTCTTGCATATTCCTGTATAGATAAGGTGTAGGGGGTGGGGGGGACAATCACCTTGGCTGAAAGCCAACCTCACCATACTAAGGAAACCACGTAAGGGTCAGCCAAACCAATCACTAGCTACCTCTCCCTTCCTCCCGCCCCCTACTTTCCCCTTCCTTTTCTTTTGTCTCTGAGACCCTGCAAGGACACTACAAGCCAGACAACACCAGGGAAAAGCGTCCAACCTAGTGATTGTTCTGGAGGCAAAAAGAATTTGCTGAGTCAGCTAAACCCACACCATCCCTGAAAAGAGCTTACTAAACTGAAGTCTGTAGAACAGCCCAGATAGCATGTCTGTGGAAAAGCAGAAATTTCAGCTAAAGATCTTTATACTGAGCCCAAGGAGCAGGGAATTTGGAGTGGCTTTCATTTATATGTTTACCCTAGTGGGGTAAAACTAAACCCAGATTCATGGTGAAATCTGCCAGTTAATAAGGTTGCTCTAAATGTTTTAAGCCTGCAAAAGCCAGACAAAATAAATTTCTGGACAGCATGCACTAAATACTTAACAAATAACAAGTTCCAGTTGAGTGAGAGAGGGTGCAGTCACAAGTTTTGTTACTGAGAATCTAAAATGAGGGCCCTAGGAAGAGAAAGAGAAATTATGCTATTTTTATTTGAACAAGAACTTATTTCTCAAATTTACTTCAAGGATTCAAGTTGATATAGAAGACTGAAGCAATCTTCACTTTAGCATCAAGTTTTAGGAGACTCCAACCCAAGAATATTTAACTGCCTCCTTCCACTCATGAAGGACAGTTACATTGTCTCCAACACCTGGTTAGTACAAACACTGGTATAATGAATGTTTTCCTACTCTTCCTGCAAATGGACATGAGAACGTTGCATGGATGCATATCAGAAATGAGATGTGTGATATGGTGATTGATTCATGGAGGACCTCACCAGGAATAAATCCTCATCTGTAAAATATTTCTGTGATTCTCGTAACGTGATTGATTCCTTATATAAGAAACTTTCAAATGTCTCTTTATCTGATGTAATCAAAGACAGCTCAAGGTTGATGTGGTTTGAACTTCTCTGACAAACATCAGAGAAGTAAATGTGCACAGGTCTTCACATTTCTATTGACACTTCAAATCTCCCATTTGTGAATTAATAGAAAGGTGTCAATAAAGAACCCACTCTTGGATATTTAATATGTATCTGTTGAGAAACATCTGAAATACTCCTCTAGAGAAATGTTATTTATTATCTTCCATAGTTAAAGAAGCTGATTTATCACTCCATAACTCTAAAACCATGGGTCACTTTAGGAGACCTTATTGCATGGTCACTGACACACAGGAATCTAGTGTTTAATTGGGTGAGAAGAGGCACATTTCAAACCGGCTATAACAGCAACAGGAATTACAGTTAACACATATGGGGGGTGGTAATTGTGTGTTTTCTGTTCACAGCACTTTATTTTGCTTGTGTCATTTAGTT
>NW_004567115.1:28214616-28215521 GCF_000260355.1 Condylura cristata
ACAAAAAAATGTGAGGAAAGAATTTAGTAGTGTCACTGTTGGCATTGCCAAAATAAAGTAACTTGAATTTTAAAAATGTTAAATATTTAACATTTTTAGGCATGTAAAAGAAGAGTTCACAAATTTGGAGACCTCTAACTAAAAGTAGAAAAGATGCTCTGAGAAATCTAGTTATAGTCATGAATTTTATAAAGAAAAATGCAGCAGCTATTTAAGTTTTACAATAAAGGCTTTAATAATGAAATGGTCAGATAACAACTGATTGGTTTAAGACCATTATATCATATGTTATTTGGGAAGATGATTTAATTTTCAAGCATTATGAGATCAGCAGTATTTAGAAAAAAGTCAAATGTTTGCAAAATAGATAGCTAGATAAAGGCACATATACTACAATATATTGGTTAGAGTTTTTTTCCTGTATTCTAATGGTTACTTAGAAGCAAGATTCATGTGTTGCTCTATTTGTTGAATTTCAATAACAAACTTATCCTATGATATTTTATAAAAATGAGACATGGATTAAGTGCTAGTTCAGTTTAATAGAATGATTCCCTTCATGTTTTATTAAGAAACCACTAAGCATTTTATATTAATTCAACACTTATCTAGTATTGAAAGCCTTCTAAAATAAATGAGCAAGAGTCCTATAAAACACCAAGACATCCTTCAAATGTCCTATTTTTAATATTTATAAGTGAATGATTATGCTTTCTAAAGAAAGTTTTCACTGATTCATATGTACTGAAATATTACAGGTGAAATTTTTTGATAATGGAATTCTCTCATCATTAATCTTTTCTAATTTTCTTTAAAATAATCAAGATTTTTTTGCTCTTTAAATAGTAAAATACTGATGAATTTGCTTAGGCACAAACTTTCCCTCCAAGGAAATATTAAATACA
>NW_004567115.1:28216201-28311249 GCF_000260355.1 Condylura cristata
TGAAAAATGTCAGTCAGTGTTTCCAAGTCCAATTTGTGCGTGGAGTTCTTATAACCAATTCTTTCAAAATATGCCTCAATGTCCATGATTCCCTAGGAAGAGAAAAACAAAACAAAAACAGTGTCATATTTGTACTTCAATTTATTTCTGAGTGGACCAGAGTAGACAGCAATCTACATTAAAAATATCAGTGTATTTTCTGATTCAAAAAGATACCTGCACCCCCATGTTTATTGCTGCTTTATTTACAATTGGAAAAACATATAAGCAGCCCAAATGCCCAGAAGTAGATTGCTGGATTAAAAAGATGTGGTACATATACACAATGGAATATTACTCAGCAACCAAAAAAAAAAAAAAAAGAAGAAGAAGAAACATGTCTTTTGCAGCAACGTGGATGGAGCTGGAAAAGATCATGTTCAGTGAGATAAGCCTGAAAGAGAAAGAAAAATACCAGATCGCTTCACTCATAGCAGGACTATAATGGACCAAGTGAGAAAATAATAAGAATTATGAACAGCCATAAACCAGAGACATTTTGTGGGGGAGGAGTGGAGAATGGAATCAAAAATGGGGTGGGGGAGGGAAGTTACTGGATTATGGTGATTGCACATGGGTGACTTGGTGATGGGAAACCCACGAATTACAACTGAGATGAAAAAAAAATGTACAAAATGATGTAAAAATAAGCTATTATATTGTAAAAAAAAATTAAATTTAAATTTAAAAACCTGCAAAAAATACATCAGTGTATTTTCTATGTGTAAATACATACACACAATAATTATAAATATCAGTCGGCACACTTGTGTATCATTTTTTTTTTTTAAAGATTTATTTATTTGTTCATACAGAACTGGGGTACAGGCCAGAGGCTCAGGGGTGGTAAGAGGCTTCACCAGAGATAGAGTGGGGAACAGAACAGGCAGATCCACGAAGTACACTGCTGAGGGGAGCAGCGGGCGGGTCAGGAGAGGTCTGCCACGCCATGTGGTCACCTCCGGGGCAGGCGGGAATCAAACTCATGCGGAAGCGGCTTTAGATTCTCAGTGCAGTGCTTTAACCCGCTGCGCCACCAGGGAGGGCCCGTATCATTTTCATTGTATGAATAATTTTGACATACAATTGACATAATCATCTCAGTAGAGAAATGTGAGTACTTCTTTCACATTTCAACAGAAGTGGGGAATGCAGATTGACAAGTGAAGTGATAAATAGCTTACCTGTGGTTTTCTTAGTCAATAAAGAGGTATCAATGGATGTCATTGACATAGGGTTTACATTTATAAACAGGAGCATTAGATAATAGTGTATGTTGTGTTCTGGTATTCAACCCACACAGTTTCCTTTAGTTGATACCAGTCAAAATTTCTTCCCATGATTCTCTCTGGTGTTGCAACAGATTAAAGCACAACATTGTGAAGCTCTCCGAAGCCACTGCAGCACCAGTTAAATCCCCAGCCAGGTTGCTGACACACGTGGTGTGGCAGACCTCCCTTGACCTGCCGGCTGCTCCCCTCAGCAGTTTATTTCTGTAGATCTGCCTGTTCTGCTCCCCACTCTGTCTCTGGTGAATTCTCTCACCTTCACACCTCTGGCTCTACCCCAGTTCTGTAAGCATAAATATATAAATCTTTAAAAAAAATTATTCCCAAAGATTTACATTCATGTAAATTCATTTATTGATTCATTCAATAAATAATCCACAGAAAACCCACTATGTGCTGGCTACTGATTAGTGCTTGCTTGCCCTCAAAATTCTTACATTTGTGGGGTTGGAACAACACAGCGAACTAAATAAACAAGTTAAACGTGGAATTTCTTAGATTATGATAACAGGTCTGGAGAAAAAGAGACAGAATGTGTTGGGGATAAAAAAAGAACTTGAGTTGCCAATAAAGTAGTCAAATATAGCCTCACGTAGACCACACAGATGTGAAAAATGAGCCACCCTCCTCTAGACAGAAGGGACAGAAAGGGGAAGGGTATGAAAATGGCCCTGCCCAGGGTCCAAGAAAGATCTAGAAATCCAGTGTGACTGCAGCAGAGTGAGCAGGAGCCTGGGTGGGGATGAGGCAGACAGGTGACAGTGAGCGTGAAGGCTTGGGTTTTTCATTATCTTAATTTTTTTTTACATGTTTTTAAACAATGTATGTTCTATGCATACAAGAACTGGGGTACTGGCCAGCAGAGACAGTGGAGAGCAGAACAGGCAGCTCTACTGAAAGACACTGCTGAGGGGAGAAGTGGGCAAGACAGGAGAGGTCTGCTGCGCCATGTGGGTCACCTCTGGGGCTGGGAGACACACCAGTGCTCCAGCGGCTAAAAGTAACTTCATAATGCTGCACTTTGACCTACTGTGCCACCAGGTTCTTTTTTACATTTTGAAAGAACAAGTTTATTAGGAAAAGGAGAAAGTGAAAGAAGCAACTGTATAGTGGCAGGGAGACTGGAGAGCTGCTCTTTTGGTTTTTAACCTGACATGAACAAAAGGCACTAGGAGGATGGAGAGTTGGGCAAAGTACACTGTGTTCAAAACACAATGAGAACGTCTCTTTGTGAATCACTCCTTTAACTTAGGGTAACATTTTCAAGGTCCATTTATTGTATCTCTTCCTTCCTTATGGACAGTTGGTTGGTTTCCACCAGTGCCTCTTGTGAACAGTGCTGCTATGACCACTTTTGTTCATGTACTTTTCTCAGTATCTGTTATCTAAAGTGTTGATACCATGGAGTAGGATTGAGGAGTTGAATAGAAGAATTTTTTAAAGATTTATTTATTGATGCATACAGAACTGGGGTACAGGCCAGAGGTGCAGGAGCGTTGAGAGACAGAGTGGGGAGCAGAACAGGCCGAATGACAAAGTACACTGCTGAGGGGAGCAGCAGGTGGTTCAGGAGAGGTCTGCTGTGTCATGAGGGTCATCTTTGGGGCAGGCAGGGATCGAACTCATGCTGACGTGGCTTTAGCTTCTTAGCACTGTGCTTTAACTCACTGCGTCACCAGGGAGGGTCCTGAGTAGAAGAATTTTAAGGAATGTTTTGTACCTCTCTTCTTTCTGTGTGCATATTTATATTATTTCCCCTCCCTCCCTTCCTTTCTCTTCTTTTTCTTTTGTCTCTTAGGCCCTGGAAGGCCACTACTACCCAGACACTCCAGGGACAAGAGTTCAACCATCATTTTTCTGGATGCAAAATAATTTGCTGAATCAGCTCTACCCACACCATCCTTCAAAAGTGCTTAAGTCTGTGGAATAGCCCAGATAGCACATCTGTGGGAAAACAGCGATTTCAGCTAGAGACAGTTGTACCTCAGTACAACTGCTTCAAGGAAGCAGGAAACTGGAGTGGTTTACATTTTTTTGTTTGCTCTCCTTGGGAGAAGCTAATACCCAGATTCATAGTGAAATATGCCAGTTTATAAAGTTGTCTCTAAAATTTTTAAGCCTCCAAAGGCCAGGCAAAATAAATTTCTGGACAGCATGCAGCTAAGTAGTTGTCAGCTAGCAAGTTCCTGTAGGGTGAGAGAGGGTGGGGTCAGATGTTTTGTGAATGAGAAACTAAAATGAGGGTTCTCTTAAGGGAAAGAGCAGTTTATCAAGAAAAGCCACCAGGCAGCTATAGTTGTGGCCCCGTGCAGAATGGGCAGTGGCACCCAGAGTGGGGGTGCCTAGCTCCAGGGTTCCCCTAGACTGCTCCTCACCCTTGGCTCCAGGGCCCCTCTAGACTGCTCCTCACCCTTGGCTTCAGGGCATCCCCTAGACTGCTCCTCACCCTTGGTCTCAGGGCCCCCCATACTGCTCTTCACCCTTGGCTTCAGGGCCCCCTTAGACTGTTCCTCACCCCTGGATTCCGCACAGCTGTGCTTGTAAATTTTCCTCAATCTGCCTCAGAGAAGCTGCTGACTCCTGTTTGTGATTCCTGGAGCTCTTGTCCACTAGTCTCCTGCCAATACCATGGTTGCCGCCTAATCTTTACAGACCAAAGAGCCCGGCCTCCCCTCTGCACTTTGGGGATCCATTGGATATTCCCCATGAGCAGGAGGATTAGAACTTGTGGTGAACTGGCTGCCTGAGGACTAACTGGGTCCGTCAGACACATGCAGTCCCGATTAGAGGAAGTGGAAATCACTGTAATAATCATTAGAGAAGGAAATCCAGTTCTAGCAAAGACAGACTTAACCTACTTTTTAAATACACTTCTTGAATCCTCATCGCAAACCTTTTAAGGAAGCATGTTCGGGCTCCATTTTATTGCTAGAGAAAATGCATTTTAGAGACACCCGCGACCAGCAAAGTCCTCACAGCTGGGGTGTGCTGGCCATGACCTTTACCCAATTTGCCTCAGGATTGAATCAAGATGGCCTGAGAGAAGCAGCCTGGGGATCTTAATAACAATCTTTGTTCAGTTCCTGGTATGCAAAGTAGTCCCTGACAGGAATCTTGCTTCATGTTTGACTGTGAACTGCCATGAGGTAGTATGGGGGGTCCCATAACACTGACCCTTTGACACACCCTTTACTCAACCTCGGTATGTAACTGTGAGATTCTCTTCTTGGTATGTAGCCACGTTACATCTGACCATGTACAGCTGCCAATGCAATCCCACCCGGAACCTTGTAGAAACTGAAAGTGTGGAGAAGCCCCCGACTTCCTACATGGCTCAGCCTTGGATATGAATCTGCTGAGTCAGCACCAGTGCAGCACCATTGCTTCTGGCTAGCTGGGTGTCCCCTTTCCTTTGTGCCACATTGTTGCGACCCGCGTCCAGCGCGGAATGAAACACGGAACTCAGGATTCTTCCTCTATCACAGTTTATTGAAGCGCTGCTTGGGTTGAAGATGGTCTGAGGGTGAAGGGCCCCGAAAGGAAAACGGCGAGCATTTTTATACACTTATCAAGGGGCGTGAACCCCCACAGTCTACGCGGCAGATTTGGATTGGCAGTGGCATGTAGCTGGGCAGACTCCGGCTGAAACCGGCTAGAACCGGCCTTGGGTGGAGGTTGTTTATGTGTGTGCGGCGCGGGGCGGAACTCGGCGCCATCTTGCAATGGCGACCGCTTAGCTGTGTTCCACACCACATAACATTTCTGGTGCATTGGCCAGGAAATGAGAGATGGTGTATTCATCTCCTGTGATCTCAGGAGATTGGTGCTGGGGAGGCTGACATTCCTAGTGGTCACCTGCTAGATGTACCAGAGGAAACTGACTTCCCTGATGCTCTGTGACATCACCTGGGTTCAATGGAGCCTACAGACCAAGAACCAGCTAAGGAACCCTCCATTAAAAAAAAAAAAATTAAGAAAAAAGGGGGAGAGAGTAAAAATGATAAGGTAAAAAGGCTTGGGTCCAGCGGTTGTGCCCCAAGTGGCTGAAGGGATGCCTGATCACCTTCCGTGAGTCACCCCAGTAGCCATAAGTATGCTGAAACAGTGACTCCAGAACGTCAAAGGTATAGGGAGTGATAAAGTCACTGAGTAAGGGGAAACCGTGTGTCCTAAAGGCCAGAGGGCGGCTTGTGAGTGGCAGTGAGAGTGTGCTTTATGTGAATGACTCATGGCTGGTAACCTGTGGTGTGAGGATCAAGTCCTACTCCACAGTTCTGTGTACCTCATAGGGCTTAGAGCGATCCCACACAGCGATCCTGAGGTGGGCTTATGATGTCTCAACATTGCTAAGAGGTACCTAAATTCCCAAGAGAAAATGGCCTGGACCATTGGGTGGAAGGGTGGGCAATAAAGAAGAAAGCATGGACACCATCCAGGTGCATGTAATATAACTTTAAAAAGGGCCCCAGGGATTACTGTGATGTTAGATTGTCTCCCAAGAGATTGCACATGCTCTGTGGATTGATTGGGTTAAGTTTTGATGTAGCGTGGCTGTCTGAGGGATCACTAGATAGCTAGCTAGTCAAAAGTTTACAGAGTGGTCACCAGCAACCCAGGTCACCTGAACAAGTTCCATATACAGTCTCCTGGTTTATTAGCGTCCTCTCCCAGCCACTTTGGTTAAGTTGCAAACATCTGTTTTACAATCTCAGCTGCAACCTCTTGAATTTGAATGCAAGGTCCTTGTTGCAAAGTTTAAGCCTTCTCCGAGACCCCTGACCCCACAAAAGCTTGAGAAACCTCATCCACTGATAATGAAGAACAGCCACTGGATGCCTCAGCACCCCTTAGGTCCCCCTTGTAGCCTCTTCTGCCAGCCTCCCAGGAATCCACTTGAGAGAGTCCCATCTACTTACTCTGTCTGGATCTGAGTCTCAGCTGTCTCCTGCTAGTCCTGACTCTCCAGAGCCACCAGTTCTTATTCTCCAGGTAGTAGAACCAACTGTAGATTGCAGGGTTCAAATAGAGAAGTTCTCCAGCTCCCCTTGAGACAGAGTCAGGAACCAGTACGTTACGATCTGGAGAGGACTCTCCAAAGTGGACAGAGGTTACTCACATGCCAGGCGTCTCCACCTCGGGTCTGCTCAGCTAGGCAAATCACATAGCACCTTACTCAGACAAGCCCCAGGCTATGATTGATCTCGCACAGTAAATTTGTGTTGGAGGCCATCCTATTAAGCTTTGGGTGGACACAGGGACAGAACATGCTGTGGTTACTGATCCTGTCGCTCCCATGTCCTCACATCTAACCACCATCATGAGGGCCACAGGAGACCATGCCCAATGGCTTTTCCGAATGCCTCATACTTGTAATGTGGGTGGACAACAAGTCAACCATCAATTTCTATATCTCCTGATTGCCCAGTTTCCCTCATGGGATGTGACTTACTGTGAAAACTACAAGCTCAGATATCCTGAACAGGCCAGAATGTCAGTAGGCCCAATGAGAGCTTCATTTACGAGTACTTAGAGAGAAAGGTGCGACTCTGAACTCAGACTCTAAAGACCCTACCTGAGCTTCCTTTCCACATCCCTGGCATGTGTCCTGAGGACAATTCACCAGGGCTGGCTAGAAACATTTTTCCTGTTAAAGTACACCTTAAACTGGATGCTAAGCCTGTTTGGCTAAAATAATACTTTAACCCACAGCAAGCATACCTGTGTATCCAGTGTCACTGGGAAAGATCTTTCTGGTTTGGGATTCTTACACAGCATCAGTCCAGCTGGAAAACACCCTGCTGCCAGTAAAAAAAAAAAAAAAAAGGCAAATACTGGAGATTACCTCCCAGTCCAGGACCTGCAGGTTGAGGCTGAATTCTTCACCTGTCTGGATTTAAAGGATGACTTCTGCATCCATCTAGCACCTGAGAGTCAGCCGCTCTTTGCCTTTCAGTAGGAAATCCCGGGTTCTATTTTTTGGGGATAACTAACATGAAGGTGGTTGCCCAAGGATCAAAATTCACCAGGCCTTTGAGTACTGCCCTTGTTGGAGAGCTAGCCCAGTTTCCATCAAGCCAGCTCAGTTGTGTCTTATTCCAGCATGCTGATGACCTCTTGCTTGCCAGCCCCAACCAGGAAGGACTTAAGGGGAACCCAAGGACTACTGAGATTATTGTGAAAGGATGGATATAAGGTCTCCAAAAGAAGGACATGAGCTGTTCAATTAGTAGCAGGATTACTGGCTGATATCTCAACATTTGCATTCACCACTCTTCATGTGCACGGGGTCTAATACAAGGATAGAGGCTCATCCATGCAGGAGGGAAGACTTTAAAATATGGGGAACTGATCCTCAAATTCCTTGAGGAAGTATGGGCCCCAAAACAGGTTGTCATGTACTGTTGTGGACAGCAGAAGGACAGTTCTATCATCAGTAAGGAAATAGGCAGATAAAGAGGCCAAATAAGCAGCCCTAGAGAGTTGGTTGGCACCAGCATACTGCACCCATTTGTCCTTCCAGTGTTTCCTCCACTCCTACTGACCTCTTATCTTGACCAACGTTGCCATTATTCCCAACAAGAACAGGAATGGCTAGAAAAACTGTCAGGGCCACTCAGGGCTGGGGCATGGAAAGAGGTTTTCATCTCAGTCTTGGGCTATCTCTGGTTGGGTTTTCCTTCCTCCTTAGTGCTGCTCCAATGTATTATTCCCATGGGATACCTCCAGTTCCCCTTCTTTACCAAGCCCTAGGTTGCCAGAAGGACTACAGTGATGGTGATGCTCTCCATGAAATCGAAGCACCAGGGTCCTCCCTGGTGGCTCAATGGATTAAAACACAGCACGATGAAGCTATCTGAAGCCACTGCAGCATGAGTTCAATCCCCAGCCAGGGAGGTGACCCACATGGGGTGGTAGACCTCTCCTGAGCCACCCGCTGCTGCCCTCAGCAGTGTGTTTCAATAGATCTGCCTGTTCTGCTTCCCACTCTGTCTCTGGTGAATCCTCTCAATCCCGCATCTCTGGCCTGTACCCCAGTTCTGTATGCATAATAAAATAAATCTCTAAAAAAAATCAGAGCACCAAAGGGAGGGATGAAGCAACATGAGCTGGATAAGCAGTCTGGGGACCTTCCGTTCCTGGTATGCAAAGTAGTCCCTGGTAGAAATCTTGCTTCATGTTTGACTGTGACTTGCCATGAGGCAGGAGGAAACTAGAAGTCCCATGATTCTGGGAATTCCCATAACACTGACCCTTTATACACCCTTTACTCACCCTTGGTATGTAACTCTGAGATTCTCCTATTGGTATGTAGCCACATCATATGTGCCAATGAAAACCCACCCAGAACCCTGTAGATACTGAAAGTATGGAGAAGCCCCTGACTTCCTACAGATGGCTCAGCCTTGGATATGAATCTGCTGAGTCAGCACCAGTGCAGCACCATTGTTTCTGGTTAGCTGGGTGTCCCCCTTTCCTTTGTGCCACATAACATTTCTGGTGCATTGGCCAGGAAATGAGAGATGGTGTATTCACCTCCCTTGAACCACTCATACATTTACATTCATTTATTCATTCATTTATTCCAATCACAAACTTTATCCTGCAGTATTTTGTAAAAATGGACATAGACTAAGTGCTAGTTGAGTTTAATAGAGTGATATTCTCCATGTTTTATTAAGATGCCACTAAGATTTTTATATTAATTTAACGCTTAGTGTTGAAAGCTTTCTAACATAAATGAGCAAGAGTCCTACAAAACACCAAGACATCCTTAAAATGCCCTTATTATTTTTAATTTTGATAAGGTATATAATTAAAACTTTCTAAAGAAAGTTTTCATTGATTTATATATAATATTGACAGCTGAGGTTTTTGATGATGGAATTCTTATTTTTTAAATCTTTTCTAACTTTCTTTAAAATAATCAAGAATTGTGAATTAGGTTAGGAATACATAGGAGCTCTTTTTGTAGTTTCCTTGGATTTAAAATGTTTGAAATTTTCCATATTAAAGAGTTTCAGTGTCTGAATGAATAGTTAACTTTTTTTGCTCTTTAAATAGTAAAATACTGATGAATTTGCTTAGGCACAGACTTTCCCTCCAAGGAAATATTAAATACACTTTTCAACTCTTCTTTTATTTCTTGCTCATTCAGTGTCTTAAATTCTACCAGATCCATATCGTCCTTATAACTGAATTTCCTATAAGCCAGAGTAAAACCCAGTAAGCAATACACCCCATCGAGGGTCCTTTAAAAAACTCAGATGCTGCATGTGTTTGCAGGAATTCATTTGCAGACTCAAAGTCTGTAATTGTTCTAGGTTCAAGAGTAAAGAAGTAGATTTTGCGGTATTTCCTCTTTTCCAGGTGGTCAGAATTTAGAAAGTCCTGGTTTGGAATGCACTGCTCTCTTCTGATTTGGTCCAGGTACCAGATTCCATTCTCTTCTGTCAGGCGAAAGACACAAGGCACCTGAGGCTGATCCTTCCCAGAAACTAACTCCAGAGGCTGCCACACCTGGTAAGACCTTCCAAACCCAGTGTCGAAGATGTAGTTCCTGCTGTCAATGGTCACTTTCAGTAGGAGTTGAATCATGCTAGTGCTGTATCTGTTGGCTGAAATGCTGTAAACATACCCTCCCAACATAGTGATCTCAAAACCGATTGTGGTCAGAACCTGTTAGAGAAATTGATTCAGCTGGAAACACCACGCACCATATTCCTCACAACCCTGTCAAAAATAGTCTCCAAGTCCAGTTGCATGGCTTCCCCATAATGCAGATGAATGTTCTCAAAGGGAACAGCTCGGATCTGGTGCTGAAAAATGTGTTTCCAAGTCAAATTTATAACCAATTACTTCAAAATATGCTTCAATGTCCATGATTCCTAAGGCAATGGAAGCAAAGTGAAAATAGTGTTATCAGAATATTAGATAGAGATTGGGATATTAGAGCATAGTTGCCAGGATATAAAGGGCTGAAATCACTATAAAATTTATGTACTGGGCCCTCCCTGGTGGCACAGCGGGTTAAAGCATTGCACTGAGAAGCTAAAGCCACTTCCACATGAGTTCGATTCCCGCCTGCCCCAGGGGTGACCACATGGCGTGGCAGACCTCTCCTGACCTGCCCGCTGCTCCCCTCAGCAGTGTACTTCGTCGATCTGCCTGTTCTGCTTCCCGCTCTGACTCCGGTGAATCCTCTCACCACCCCTGAGCCTCTGGCCTGTACCCCAGTTCTGTATGTACAAATAAAATAAATCTTTAAAAAAAAAATTTATGTACTGGCTTTGTACCTCAGCTGTGCCCTAACAGACTCCTTATGTGGACTTGATCATGAATTTAAGAGAGAAGACTCAAGGGAGGCAGCAAACACACTTAGGGAGCCCACTAAGTTGTGGGGAGGCATGCAATCTCTAAGTTGGATAGAACATACTTTTCAATTCTAATTCAGTAGACTCAGTATTTCTTTTCTTGGCCCAAACTCTAAAAAATAATAGTTAAGATATCATATCTTTCCTTCCTTGATAACACTATTTATTTTCGCTTTGCTTCCATTGCCTTAGGAATCATGGACATTCGAAGCATATTTTGAAAGAATTGGTTATAAATTTGACTTGTTTCTTGATGCATCAAAATATGAGGAAACTTTAAATATTCAAAACAGAAGGCAATAGGGTAAAGTGATGATTTGCATGATAAACGAGAATTGCCACTGTATGTCATGGAAGTGGCTCAGGTGGCCACCCGAGGAGAGTGCAAAAGCAGCCAACCAGAGATTAATTGCTTTGCTCTCAGCAAAGAGGTGGGAATTACGTTCATGTTCCACTTTCCACACACAACAAAAATCACATAGTGAAAGCACCTGTCCTGCTAAGTGCTAACTATAATGAGCAATATTTGCGGACAGATAAACATTCAGGCAAGGCCTGAGTGTCACTTAGGAAGAAAAGAGACTTTCCATGTCCAGAAACAGAAAATCAGCCTTTGAATTTCCTGTAACTAACTCATCTTCCCTCAGTTCCCCTAAAAGGAATGAGGAATTGAAGCACTAGCCTTAGACATCTTACTAGCATCATTACAGACAAAAAAATAAATGAATAAAAATTGGAGGCAAAATTTCATAAACCTGAGTGTTAGGAAATAAGAGAATACAAATGTAATACAAGAATAAGAAGAAAGGGAAACAGCCTGCAAAGGAAAAAACAAAACAAACAGTTCAAGTAAAAAATATACTGAAAAAATTGGAAGGAATTATCACAGATATTTAGAGCTATAGAACATTTCAAGTGAACTCAGAAAAGAGTTCATAATGAGACAAAAAATTACACAGTATTATGGAAAGAAGGACTTTCCATATAAATGAACTAATAGTAAAAGCAGAACTAGTCTATAGTAATTATCAACAGAAAATGACAACATAGAGCATAAACTTAGAAATTAGAAAAATAAAAAAATAGAACCATTTGACACTTGGACAGAAACGATTAGACATAAATAGTAGTCAAAATAATCCAATATAGAGATTTTTTGAAAGCTAACTCAAAAAGTGAAATAGAAAGTGAATAAAAAGAATAATAAAAAGTCATTTTCCTGAAATGAAGCAAATTTTAAACTGTAAACCAGGAGAGCCAAATTCCGGTGACATTTCACTCAGGTTATTCACCAGTGGAATGTATTCTGATAAACTATTAAATATTCAAAATCATATTTTGGAAACTCTCTATGACATGTGAAAAAAAAATCAGAGGTGTTTGAAGTGCAAATATCTCCTAATCTCACCACCAGTCACAAGTAATAACCAACAAACATCTTGTGCATTTATTTCTAGTCTTCTTCTATGTAACTTAATACATTATGGAAAACTGCTGGCTGGAAAGGACCCACCAGCACGCTAAGGTCAAGCAAGTACAGGTTTATTGATTCTCACAGCCATGGGCACCAGATTGGAGAGCTCTCCAAATAAAATCTGGGCCCTGAGTAGGCACAAAAGCTGTTTTTTATACTTGGCTAATTTCACATAGGTGACATGGGCAGTTTACAGCTCAAGTCACAAGCTCAGAAACTGGAAGATGCGCAACAAAGGAAGGACGAGGTCTGAGGGCACCAGATGGTCCTGCCTCCCAGCTCCCTCCTCCTGGAATGCAACCTTGTAAGTGACAGGAAAAAGCAGACTTGCTTACTGTGTTCACTGTCTTATTCCCCTTTCAAATAGAGTTGTTATGTATTTATAATTTTTGAGCCCCATTGCTTTCTCAATGCTAAAAGTTTTCCTAGTATATAACTACAATTTGTATTGAGAATTACTTGAGAACTACTTGAGAATTCTATAGCTTATATTATTATTTAACCATGAAGGTAGATACTGACTTATCCTAAAATGAGGAAAGCAGGACACACGGGTATGAAATCACATCCCAAGATTTCCAATCACTCAGTGTTTAAACTCAGATGTTTATGACCTCAACCTGACATGCCATACATCATGTTGTATATTAAAATTAGCTTGAGATTATAATTGAATAAAATGAATAATTTGGTTATGCATGTGTTATAATCAAATTAAAAAGGGTTGAAGCAGATGGCCTGAATCAACAAGATAGATGTTGTAATGAACCAATGCTGAATAAATTTCAGAAGTAGTAACTCACCAAAGCCTCCACAGGTTAGAAGCAAAAATTAAATCTAAAGATCAAAGATATCAGATTCTAGAAAAATTTGATCAAGCATGTTTATCTCTAGCATATATTCTGGTTAAATTACTGAAATATAAAGACAGGAAGGAACCAAACGAGGGGATATAGGGACAGCAAAACCTGAAGGGAATTGCAGAGGGCATTCCCTATCTAAATCAAAAGGAACCCATTAGACCTGTTGGCTGTCATCATGGCTCGGGCACGTATCCCTGCAAGTTCCTCTGAGCTGGGCAGGCTGCCGTAACTGGGATGACAGGTGCTTCCACTTTCCTCCTCTGCCTTTCCCTGTGTGGCCAGTGCTTCAGTTTCCATTGCCCTACATGGTAACCCCAGTTCATAAATCTCTCCTCAACAACCAGTGAGTCACACAGGCTGGCTCTCCACAGAGCTCATCAGGAGGCCATGAGTGGGTGTCCTGCACATGGCAGCTTTCCCAGACAGATTACTTGATACACTAGTTCCTGAGAGAAACTGCTACCCCCAGACTGTAGGACATCTGCAGAACGGACCCCTAGTCTGAAGCCCCCAAACCATATGGTTATCCACTGAGTACTTTTGTTAGTGGGAACTTCTGACCCAGCAGCAGAGATGTCCCTTCTTCCTCTTTGTGACTGGTTTATTGGGGATAGTCTCCCTTTGTTGCTGCAAGGATGTGGGACATTCTACCTCAGCTGCCTGGAATTTGCCCTTAAGCAACACTCCTAAAATTTGACCCAGACCCTAAAGAAGAGGCATTTAGTCTTATTTTGCAATCCTGCCTGGCCCCAGCACAAACTAGAGGACCAAATACAGCCTAGAAACAGCATTCGCAACTATAACACCATGTCCAGCTAGACCTTTTGGTCACGCAGAGGCAAAAGGCCCAGTGCTGGGAACCTAGGTGAGGGCAGCAGCCTGGTGGCTTCTCCGCACGCAGCTGCCTGGGCCACTGCTCCTATGCTAAGTTCATGGTATGACTCTGCTGCCTTCCAGGTGTGAGGGGAACTGCTCTCTCCTTTTGTCCACCTTAAAATACTATTCTGATCTGTTCATAGAAAGAAAATTCTATTTCCCTGTGTTTTCTAGCCTAACAAAAAGGTCCATTTCATACTCAGCCTAAGAAAAATTTCTAAACTACTTATTAGGCCTATAAAATGTAGAGAGTCTTTAAAATCTAAAATTTCTTAACGGGGGGGGTGGGGTGGGGAGAGAAGTGCACGGGATTATGGTGATGGCACACGGGTGACTTGGTGATGGGAAACCCGCAGGAATTACAATTAAGATGAAAAAAAAATGTACAAAATGCTGTAAAAATAAACTGTTATAAAAAATCTAAGTTTCTTATTCAAATTAATTAATTTGACAAAAAAAATACAGAATGAAAATGTAGGTTTCTGTGAGCAAAATTCCAAACTTCAGGTTTCTGATAAGAGTCTAGAAACAGCAAAATAAATCTTTACTCTATCTTTTCTCCTACCCTCCTTATTAAGGTTCATGAAGAAATTATTCTTTTGTCTTAAAACCATCTCAGTGAGGTTGAGTGGAAACAATGTAAGTTCAAAGGATCGTGTCTTAAAATACAAAGTTAAGGAAAGTTTTCGAATCTGAAGGTGTTAGTAAAAACTACTTAAAAACAAAATTAATACAAGTTCTCAGTGCCTTCACAACTATTTCTTAAAATTAATACACCTGGTTCCTCAAATTGCTAAACATGGAGCTTCCCAGCAATCCCACTCCTAGGTATCTACCCAAAAGACACAAAAACACTGATTCAAAAAGATACCTGCACCCCCATGTTTATTGCTGCTTTATTTACAATTGGAAAAACATGGAAGCAGTCCAAATGCCCAAAAACAGATGACTGGATTAAAAAGATGTGGTACATATATACAATGGAATATTACTCAGCAACCAAAAAAGCAAAACACATGTCTTTTGCAGCAACTTGGGTGGAGCTGGAAAAGATCATGCTTAGTGAGATAAGCCAGAAAGAGAAAGAAAAATACCAGATGGTTTCACTCATAGCAGGAGTATAATGGACCAGGCGAGAAAATAACAAGAATAATGAACAACCATATACCAGAGACATTTTGTGGGGGTGGAGTGGGGAATGGGATCAAAAATGGGGAGGTGGGGAGGGAAGTGCATGGGATTATGGTGATAGCACACGGTGACTTGGTGATGGGAAACCCATGGGGATTACAATTGAGATGGGAAAAAATATACAAAATGATGTAAAAATAAACTGTTATAAAAAAATTAATACACCTGGCCAAATTTCACATGAAAATCAAGAGATCTCTGTCACCGTCTTTTGCCTTCAGGGGTTAACTGTAAACAGTGCTCTATAAATTCTAATAAAAAAAAATTTGAGGTCAGGATGTAGAATTTGGTAAGTAAGAACTAGTTCAAAATTTAATGGTTTAATTTGAAACACTCATACCTTGGTGCTAATACTTTTATTCTATTATGTGTTTCACTTAAAAAGGAAGCACAAGGCATTTAGCAAGAGGATAATTGACCTAGTCTACATTAACAAAGATGAATTTGCTTTTAACGATTTTTACCTCAGCTTCTCTTGATAAAGAACTTTTCCAGAAGACTAACCCACTTACCCCTTCCCTTAAAAGGTGAAATACTTTTGCTCCCTTAATAAATGTCCTAACTGACTCTTTCTTCTCTGGTCCTAACTAAGGAGTTCAAAATGGCATCTAAAACCACTTGGACAAGTTACTCAATTGTACTGAGATTCATATATATAGGAAATGTATATGATATTAAGCCCCACTCTGATTTTTCTTGTTTCTATCACTCTCTGTAATGCTTGTTTAGTTACTCACTAGCCTAAAACAAACAAACAAACAAAACAAAACACCTTATTGTATAGGATATTCTACTTACAATCCTAAAATTAGTTTGAAATTCTAGTCGTAAGAGAAACTAAAGCTACAATTGGTAATTCAATTAGAAACAGTTCTAGCTCGTGCTTCTGGTGCCCTGCTAAAGAACTTGGTCTTCTCAACCTCAACCCTGTCTTGGGCCTGTATTGGGTAGGCTAACAGGACATGTAGGTTAATGTCTATGGGTCTACCAGATATCTAAGCATGATGGGTATGGTGGGATAAATACTCCCACATTTTGCCCACCCAGTTGGGAGTCTAGGAGACAGACAACACTGTTTCTCCCTGTTCTACAGTGGGACTGAGCTCCCTCTGTCTCCAGAAGTGACCTGCTGATAATATAGTCTCTACTGACTCCCAAACTACACCATTTCACTTTCCCATCCCGATAGCAGCACTTCCTCAGGTCACCTCCCAAATAAGTTACTCGAATGCAAATCCATGTCTTAGCAACTGGTTTAGAGGAACCCAATCTAAGACCATTTAGCTAACCAGTTCCACTGATGAAGGACATGTAGGTTGTCTCCAATATCTGATTATCGCATGCACACGGTGATGAATGCTTTCATCCTTGTGCCTAGATGAACATGGCAGTTTTGAATGGATATACACCAGGAAAGAGATGTTTGAGGTGCAAGGCATATGCATACTTAATTTCACTGAGTAGTATTATGCTCTGTTGTGGAACTATTCCTGGCACCCTTATATACTGACTGACATTTGGCTAACAAATTTCAAGTATCTTTTAATCTTATGTATCAAAGTGATAACTCAGGGTTGCTTAGTTTGTACTTTGCTGATTTATTGTGAACTTGAACAGTTCCACATATTCCTCTTGACACTTCAAGCTTCCCATTTGTTAAATGGCAAGGTGTGAAAAAATATCCACTATTGCCAGCAGAGGTGAGGACTGGATTGCAGAACAGATCTTGTTTATAAAACATTGCAGGGAAAGGATATAACCCCAGAATGCAGGTTTTGGGCTGTGTATTTTGACACATGAAGTCGAGGAAATTTCAATCAAGTATGACTATTTGCTATCCAATTCCAGGAAATCTGACAGTTGAAATTAACATATAAATGGCAAATTCTTAATGTAAGCTTTGTTCTATTTCTTTAGCCAAGTATCACAGACCCTTGGGGATCTCCAGCAAGAACTGGCACAGGACCTTACACAGGGAGTCTTGTGACTTATGAGTGCAGTCAGACCTGTTGTCCAAAGGCAAAAACACCTGAGGTTGTATTATGGGACATCAATCAACTTGAGAACTTTCTCCAGCCTTCACTAATCTATCTATCCAAACTTTAAATCAAACATAACTATTTCCTAGACTTTTCATATGGAAAGAAAACAGAGTTAAGAATTTTGTGAACTACTTTCCTCACCAAAGAAGGAAAGAGATGCAGAGATAATAGCAATATTAAAATAAGCACCCTCTTGATTCCAATACATGCAGTTGCAAAAGTTGTAAGCATACTACTTGAAGAAAAATAATTTTATTTAAAATAATAGAATCAGTATGTTATAAAGATTTTAATGTGTAAAGTTGCTTTATTTCAAATATTAAATCATCGCCAATCATTTTTATTTCCTTGCTAAAGAAAAAAAAAAGAAATCTGTAGTTTGCAAGGACAAGATGATGATAAAACTCTCCTTTGGGCAATGGAAGACATTGTCCTCTAAATAAGGGGGTTTTTGTTAAAATTTTTGCTTAAAGTTCAATTCCCAGGTATTCTGGTTTCCGCTCTAACAGGTAAAAGTTTGGAAGCCATCTAATTATTTTCACTGAAATCAACAACACCTAAAAGTTAATTAGATCAATCAGAGTCCTGAAGACACAGGCAAACTGCTGTCTTAAAACCTTAGCGAAACAGTGAGGTGCATACATTAAAGATATAGATTACTGGGAACTGAAACCCAGGATTGGAATCCCATAGTTGAATTCAGTATTATTAAGCACACTTAAAATTTTAATTGGTGAATTCCTGGAGTTTGGAAGTTAAAAACTCTGGGGGCTCAGTGTTAAGGAATCTTCCATCATTTTAAAAGTTTTTCCTCTAGGAACCCTGCCAGACTCTCACTGTGAAAACCAAAGAATAATCTCCCTATGCATCTGGCAAACGGATGAGAATTATAATCACTTGGAAATAAGCCCACCACCCCTTATAGGAAATTACTTTCCTAGAGCCTAGTCAAAGTGGAGTAAAGGAAATACCCGTCTCCAGTTCTCTCAGAGGGTTTGGAAACATTTTTAAAATTCACAACCTGCATCATAACCTAAGTTTGGGAATGATCATAGTAATATAGAAAGCTTCTGTCCTCATTATATTTTATTACCACATCATTAGGTCTATTGTATAGAGAGAATTACAGATTAAAAATGACAAATTTCAGACTCTCTGAGGGATTTCTAGATAATGAGGGATAACATGTTGCAAATGTCAAGAGTTTACCATTTTTTATAACTGGAGAAATATTACATATTGTGTGTGCATACACACATACACACACACATACACATCTTTCTAATTCAATCATCTGTCTTTAGAAACTTAGGTTGTTTCTGTAGCTTTGCTATTATAAATAACTCTTCAATGAAAACAGGAGAATGCACATGTCCCTTTGAATTAATACCTTTACACACTTGGGGTAGACACCTAGGAGTGGACTTGCTGGATTATACAATGTTTAAAGAAGAGATTTATCTACCTTTATGGCTCTGTTGCCTTAATAATGTTTTCATTACTTTTTTCTATAATTCTGAATAATATTACAATGTTTAGTTAGTAGACATTTATATTTTTTCTCTTCTAACTACTTATTGATGAACATTGAACATTTTTACTGATTCAGAAATTATATATTAACAACTATTCCTTTATCATGTCAAATGCTGTCAGATGTTAAAAATATACTTTCAACTCATCATTATTTATAGTTTGAATTTCTTTATGCCATATTTGCCATACAGAAATTTTTTAAATTTTAAAATTAAAAAAAAGTGTTGCTGGCCCTCCCTGGTGGTGCAGCGGGTTAAGCACTGCACTAAGAAGCTAACGCCACTTCAGCATGAGTTCGATCCCTGCCTGCCCCGGAGGTGACCACATGGCGCGGCAGACCTCTCCTGGCCCGCCCGCTGCTCCCCTCGGCAGTGTACTTTGTCCATCTGCCTGTTCTGCTCCCCACTCTGTCTCTGGTGAATCCTCTCATCCTCCACATCTCTGGCCTGTACCCCAGTTCTGTATGAATAAATAAATAAATCTAAAAAAAAAAAGTGTTGCTGATGTAACAATGCATTATAACATTATTTGTCAGGTGTTATGATGATAAACATAAATCAACATCTATCAATAGAAAATTTTTAAAGTTTTATGTTGTAAATTTTAGTAACAAACTTATATGACCTCTACAATGTTTAAATTTTTCCTTTATCTCATAGTTGTCATTAGAGTCATTTATATGTTCTTTTACTTATTTTTTTATTTTAACAGGTAATATATTTTGATGTACCTTGGAATTTATTTTGGTTTTTGCTAGGGATTCGTCTTATCCAATTCCCGAAATAACTAGCCAATTACCTAACACTGTTTATCAAATCGTTTTGTCTTTCCCCCACTGATTTAAAGTGTGATGTTAACTCTGTTTTAAACTTTTACATGCATTTGGATGTATTTTTCTTGTATTTCATTCTCTTCCAGAACCAGCGCCAATTTATTTAAATCAGTTATACTAGGTATCGTTTGAGTTCTGTTTTGAACAAGTTGACTTTCTACCACAAATTATGCAGTCGAGTTTCCCACATTTTGGGAAATCGCAGAGGTCAGCACAATCTGGAGTGCAATGGATAAGCTTCGCGCTGGGAAAACCACCTTTGTGATCATGTGAGACTTCCAGACTAGGATCAGAAGTTTGAGTAAGCAGTCAGAGAGATCAAGAGTAAATACCACGTTGTGAGCCATCCATTTACAGGCAGTTAGACGGTAAGAGTGAATGAGATTTCCTTGTGAAAAAGTCTGAGGAAGACATAAAAATGGAGGCTTTTATTTGGTATAATTCCCTCAGATATGTGAGTTTCCCAAACATTGTTTTAAAGTGCTTGCTGATTCTTAAAATATCCTTGTTTATTAAAATTCCTGTCTATCAATAAAAGAATACTCTAGAATGTTCACCTACAGATAAATCAGAATAGAGTCTTGCTAAGAGTAGATACCAAATGATGTATGTAGCCCATAAGTATGTGAAACTGTAGCGATGTCTTTTAAATTTCATTGTGCCCACTCTCATCCCATTTATCATGCTGAAGTATGTGTGTCTGTAACTTTTCTATTTTTCAACCAGTCAGAACTTTCAGAGATCAGGAAATATCTTGATTGATTTTGCTTTTTAGACTCTAGCACCAAAAATTTTTTTTAAATGATGTGTGTGTGAGTGTGTGTATAGATAGATATACATATACGTATATATACACACACACATATATTTATAAACCCTAAAGTAAACCAACAAACTCATTTTATTTAGCCAGAAAAAAATAGGAGACATATTTATAAATATTTCTGATAGTTGTAATGCCCTCAGTCTCAATGTGGGCACTGTGACCACTTTTGAATCAAATTACTATTTTTGCTTAAATTGGTAAACTAGGGATCACTTGGCACTCAACTGTTAAAGGAAATTACTTTAAATAAGTTCTGCTATTAAAACCTGGAATGGACTGAAATGTGCCAACTTGGGAGGATTAAGTTATGGAAAAGGCCACTTTTTCTTTCTTTTCTTTTCTTTTTTTTTTTTTTTTCATCAAGAAAGGTGTTTGTCCTGTCGGGTAGAGGGAATACTTTTTACACACACATTATCTCAAACACAACCACATCCAGGCTTGCACAACTGCTGCCAAGTCAGGAGGAGGTGGCAGGTGTCCTCCCAGGAGACTTCATGCCACCACACCATGAAGCTTGTCATCACGGTCATGCTGCTTTTCCCTTCCCATGAGTTTCTGGCTAGTGTGACCCTCATCATGCTCAAATTTTAGGAAACAGAATATGAAATTAACGTTTTTCAAGTATTGCTTTCTCCTTTAAACTGAAGAATATAGGTTTAATTTTAGATCCACACATTAAAAAAAAAAAAAACTTTGGGTCTGGACTAGTAGCAGCTCAGATCATCGATGGAATATAATAATTCATAATTATGAGATTAAAATGGTGAAAAACAAAGGTCATTGGCAGGCTGGAGGAGCATGCTGAAGAAGATCTCACCAGATTATTTTGAAAATATTTTTCAACACTATTTTTAAGCATTTTAACAATTTTGTCTCTTATGCCTTCATTAACAATTTATTCCTTAATCATTCATGTCTTTAAATATCACTTATAAAAATTTTTTACATAGTAACCCACTATAAAAAACCATAGTGTCTGGCCCTCCCTGGTGGCGCAGCGGGTTAAAGCACAGCACTGAGAAGCTAAAACCACTTCCGCATGAGTTCGACTCCGGCCTTCCCCGGAAGTGACCACATGGCGTGGCAGACCTCTCCTGACCCGCCCGCTGCACCCCTCAGCAGTGTACTTTGTCAATCTGCCTGTTCTGCTCCCCACTCTGTCTCTGGTGAAGCCTCTCACCTCCCCTGAGCCTCTGGCCTATACCCCAGCTCTGCATGCACAAATAAATAAATCTTAAAAAAAAAAAAAAAACCATAAAAAAAAACCATAGTGTCAACATCAACTAACAACAGAGAGTATACGGGGAAGGAGAGGGGGACAAGGTTAAAACTGGGGTGGGCAGAGCACATGGGACTATGATGATAGCACATGGGTGAAGTGGAGGTGGGAAGACCACAGGGATTACAACTGAGATGAAAAAAATGTACAAAATGAAGACTAATGTAAAAAGAAGTATCTGGATACAACTGATTGAACGTGTTCTAAGAATGATAAGAATTGCAAAAAACTCATGGGGGCCTTTAGTTTGTACATGTTATTTTAAGGTAAAGAATGATTTTATGATTTTTTTCAGACCCAGTAAAAATAGATATTTCTGCATTCTAGTTTGTATATTGATTTTATAAAGTGAAGATCCTCCTCTACATTGATCAGTACTTATGATCATGTGGATATTTGACAAGTGGGGCTGTTAGTCATGAAAATTGACTTATGGATTCTGAAATAATTCTCCCATTTTTCAAATATTTGGTAGTTTTCAGTTTTATATAGCCAATCAAACATTGGTCAATGTGGGTTTGGATAGAATGAAGATCATAGAAATCATTGCTAAATGTTGCAATAAGTCATATTAAATTGCCCTTTGGATTTTTGCTTCATTTCCTGACATTTTCCTTTATCCCCAAAATACAAAACTAAAGCACTTAGTACAATAGATGGCATACAATGGGTCTCAAAATTAACACTTTCATTTTAACCTTAAAAGATATTTTAAAAGGAAAAACTTAACATTGATGACTGGGAGAGTTAGATGGTATAATAGGAGATAGTCTGACTACTGTTCAATGACTGAACATCTGTAGTGTGCTCTCGTCACTCTTCTTTAGTCAGGAGGAGGACTTATCACACCGAGTATTAGGATGTACATGCTCACACAGCCTTCAGAGACAATTACATTTTGAAATATTCTTTTTCTCCCCAAAGCTCAGAGAATCAATGATTAAATGCTTTGAACTAGTGATTTATAGGCCTGTTCTGTCAGATTTGGATAATTGAGAGCATCTACAGTCTTGTTACTGAGCATCTGCATAACAGTTGCTAAGAAGCAACTGACACTGCAATCAATTTAAATGTTGTGTGTATTGGTTTGTGAAATAACCAACATGTGTATTTGTCTAAAACTTTTCCATAAAAGACCAAGAAATGTAGTGTTAAATGCCAAGCATGGTGGCCTCATTATTTTTAAGAGAAATGAAAAATGTGTCCCCAAAACTAAGAAAGGTCGGTGTTTAAACATTTCATCCTATCAGTGATTCCAGGGTGAAAAAAGAAGTACTCTTTCCAAAATTTTGTTTATGACAAAGAGTTGGCCCTCAACCACTTTTGAGAATTTGTTGCTTCATTTAGGACACCTTCCTTCAACATTTGTTGAATTTATATATATACATATATATGTATATGTGTGTATATATAATATATGCCATTAAAAATTTGAGATCATATCATGCTGTATTTACATGCTTATGTATACATAGGACTTTGTTCCAGAAAATTTTTAATTTTGTTTATATAAATATATATTGAATTGAATTGAGTTGAATTGAATTGAATTGAAGATGAGGAGGAAGGAAAAGAAGGAAGAAGGTTAGTAATGCTATTAAAAATAAGAGAAAGTCAAGCACAAGGTCAGTATCTGTTACATAAAGAGCTCTGGTATATTTCAGAGACATGGGCTCCACTTTAAGCTGTAAGACTCTGGTAGCCGAAGTAAAAATTAGTGTCATGATTCTCGGGGATCATAAGAAATTGGTTAGCACAGAATTGATGATGTCAGCTCTTGTGCTAGGCTAGGCAAACTCCTTCC
Organism: Condylura cristata; assembly: GCF_000260355.1. NCBI lineage: Eukaryota > Metazoa > Chordata > Mammalia > Eulipotyphla > Talpidae > Condylura > Condylura cristata. Next base: position 28,239,624 of record NW_004567115.1, read on the forward strand.
GCAAATTATCACACAATGTGCAAAGGAAGTTCCTTAATGTTTCCCAGTAATGACAACACTTTCCTTCAAAGGGCTCTTTTTCACTTTGCTCCTTGTAGGAGCATGGCATCATATAAAATTGGTGTTAGTTGTAGTACAGTCACTGGAGGCCCAATTTGCTGACAAATTAAATATCTTCCTTATTTACTTTTCTTTCTTTCCACTCATTTTAATTACTATTTATTAAATAAGGAATAAAAAAATTCAGTGCTGATAAGAAAGGAGTAATGGAATGACTAATAAATGGAATGATTATACAATTTACAAAAGACAATAAAAGGAAAACTGAGACTGGTATTCAGTATCAAGAGAAATTTTCAAATAAATAATGCTACAAAATACAACATCAAATAAGTGAACTCTATGTTGTTTTAAAAGTTGTGCTAAATTTAAATGCTCTAAAATCATAAATTTTCTCAATTTGACTTCACTCCACATAGAATGTAAATTTACCCAATTAAAAAAGGATATTAACATATTTATATAAGATATTAAAAATTGCAATTATAGAATTTTAAAATAAATCTTACTTGTTTAGTTTACATTATTTTTTTCTGACTTCTATAAATTGTACAATCATTCTTTTTCTGGTCATTACATCATCCTTTTCTCATCAGTACTGAAATTTTTATTGCTTATTTAATAAATAATAATTAAAATTCATATGTGCAGAAAGTTTAAAGTTATAAGAACATCTGAACAGATCCAGCTAGTTACAATTGTTCTGTCAATCTCTTTTTCTCTTTTTCCCTAATGAATCATTTGAAATGAATTGTCAACATCTTAACACCTCACTGCTAAATGCCCAAGTAGATATTGCCTAGCACTAGGAGTGCTTTTTCCCGTAACCAATAAAATCTACATGCATATGAAATTAACAGTAGTTTCATAATAGCATCTAAAATGTAGTCCCTATTCAGATTTCCCTAATTGTTTACAAAATGTGTTTCATAGTCATTTGTGGACTTTTAGTATCTTTTAGATCTCAAGCACCCCCTGGCTTTAAGTCCTACAGAAAGTCCACATTCTTGATTTGTCCCACCCTTCTGTAGGGGATGGCAGCAAATACTATTTACTTCATTGATTGAATTCTTCATTGTCCTTCAGATAACTGATGTGCGCCCATTTACATGTCTTAGAATAGCTTGCTCACTGAAATGTTCAGGGTATCTTTCCATTATGAGGAAAGACAGCTCTCGAGAGTCCCCAGATGGCAAGTTTGTGAATATTTGTACCTGACAATAATTGTGGATCACTATTCTTGACAAAGATTTCTCTTTTATATTTTCTCCCAATTCTACCATTTAAACATACAGTTAATTTTAGTAAAATTAATAATTTGAATTAAAAACCTGCTCATCTAATTTTCAATAAGATTCCAAATTTTCAATAAGATTCCAAATTTTCAAGGAGAGACAGAACAATGGGAAAATCATAATGAATTATGGAGCAAGAAGCCAGATCCAGAATACATTTTTAGTATCATGAACTCTAAGCCCACAAATCCAAAAAATTTCAATGAAGTTCAACATCTTAACATGTATTAAGCACTCACTATGTGCTATACAATGTAGTTATGAACAAAAAGACAAGTTAAAACTTATAGCTGTCCTCTGGAAATTTTCAGTGCATTTGTATACACAAGTAATTTCATATGAGACCCAATAAAGGTACAGATTGTTAGCAGCAAGCACAGGCAAGGAAGTGACCTGGAACCCTAATAGATAACATATGAGCTGACATTAAAAAGCTTCCAAGATCTTGCCTTGAATGGGCAGTATGGGATGTGGATAACAAAGATTCATTCAACCAAATTTTAGCCTGGCTCCTGAACCTTCTCCTAGGCCCATCTGCATATTTCCTTGTAAAATTCAGTTTTAGCCAGACCCTACTAAGTCTGTTCAACAAGTCTGTTCATAATTCATTATGATTTGCCCATTGTTCTGTCTCTCCTTGAAAATTTGGAATCTTATTGAAAATTTGGAATCTTATTGAAAATTAGATGAGCAGGTTTTTAATTCAAATTATTAAACTTACTAAAATTAACTGTATGTTTAAATGGTAGAATTGGGAGAGAGTTTCCTCTCTCCCTAGTTATCACCTTCAATATCTAATCAGTGTTCTTATTCTCCACCACCCCCCCCACCCAATTCCCACCTCAGGAGACATTTGACCACCCTCCTCTGACTTCAGCAAAGACCCTATTTAGACCAGTAGCCAGAATCTACCTTTTGTGATGTTTCCTTTAAGTAGTTTCCTATTTACTAGACCCTACCCTGCTCCTTAGCTGTAAATTCCCATTTATTAATGCTGTAACCAAAAATTGAGCCACATTTGACAATGAGCTCTCTTTTCCCTTGTTGCTACTGCCCTGAATAAAACGGTTTTACTGCTTTAAACATTGTCTCACTCTGGCTTTTCTTTGGTAAAATGGACATTAAAAATTCCAAATTAAGTAAAAGTCAGTACCAACTATATTTGATAAAGAAGCAAAAGTCTGCTTAAAGGAGTATTAAGGAATAGAGCTACTATGGAAATAGGTATTGTTCATCTAGGTTCTTCTAGTGTTATGTGGATGACTGGTTCCTGGTATTTGTGGGAAGTGACTTTGTAAGGATCTACCTAAATTTTAAGCCAATCTAAATCTGGTTGTTGACACTGAAATTGTACTAATGGGTTGTGTATCTCCTAGTGCCTCTGAATTCCGCCCTCACAATTCATTTCTGGGTTCCACAGTTGAGCCATGAATATAAAAGCTGCTCCCTGAGGGAAATCTATAATTTCCCAGTAGGAAGGTCTCTGCTTCATCTATGTCTTCAGGCACTAGGTAAATGAAACCTCTGAAATATTGATGAGTAGAAATTATTCTATTAATAATGGAAAAAAGGAAACAAGATCACACCTCTGAAAAAAGAGAGTGCACGTTATTGAAATCCAAGTTCCCTTGGCAGTGTTTAACCACCCCTGATTGTTTTGAGTAAGGCAGTGAACTCAGTACTGGAGGATGGAGTCATCCTGTCACAGAGAGAAAGCAGCCCAGAGGAATGATTAAAATTTCTGTGTGGGTTGCAGACCAAGAGAAGCTTTTATCAAGGAAAGAATGATCAATATCTTAATAGTTGTACTTGGAAGCCAAGTATTCTGCTTTGTGGGATAAGAGAGAAGGATCCTTAGGTTGGAAAGAATGAGGGGTTGTTGGAATGTGGGGACAGCTCTATGCATAATGCCTCCTTTCATCACCTATGGCAACAGAATCTCTATTAGAGAGAAGGATGGACCGCTGTCAGAAAAGAAACTAAGATAGTGGCACTCAAAAAATGTTTATTGAGTGTTCACTATGGACTGAACACTGTGCTAATACTGGGAAAACAGTTATGAATCAGACAGGTCTAACCCTTGCCCCATGGAATTGATGGGGAATATAAGGGGAAGGCAGGAAGGTAAACAAGTCAAAATCAGGTAAACAAGCATGAGGCTAAGTGTGAGGATGTAACAGAGTCCTCAGAAGGGATCAAATTGTTTTGAGGGAATGACTGATTAGGGAAAGTTTTCCAGCAGAGGATGACTAAGCTGCCAACTGAAGAATGAATAGGATTTAAATAGGAGGTGGGATGAAGGTAGAGTGTTCCAGGCAAAGGAACTCTAGAACCATGATACATCCTGCTGCATGATTTTATACAGCTATTATATGTGAAGAATGGAGAACAAATAGGAAGGGGCTTGAATGGATGATGGGAAGCCATCCAGGAAAGCTGATATCTTACCCCTAGATGAACCTCACTCACCATATAGGGTAATGAACACCATTTGTCATAACATTGAAGATTCGCATCCCAAGAAAAAATTTACTAAATCTCACAAAATCATTATGTAAACAGAATTAGAGACTAACCATATAATATTTGAGCTGCATATATTGCTTCTTTTTCTCTATTCAGAAAGTCACTTTCTCAGATGTAGCTTTGGCAATGCAAGTAAAATTTTTCTCAAAATTGCTTGTCATTTTTTCATTGACAATAATTGTTTTGTATGTGGAGGTGGTCCTTGATATAAGACCTCTACATCTACAACTTTTTCTGAAAACATTTAAAACTTTTCTGATTGACTGGGTAACTAAGGAAGGGGAGAAGTCAAGGATTACTCGAGGTTTTTGAGAGTAGCTTGATGAGCTGGGGAGTCCAGGTGTAGGGGCAGGTCTGTGCTGCAGGCCTGGGACTCTCTTTCAGGAGTGTCTTGAACATATAAAAGATGATCCACCTGGGAGGCAAAAAACCCCTCCTATTTCTTTTTTTGTTTGTTTTATTTTTAAAGATTTATTTATTTATTCATATAGAACTGGGGTACAGGCCAGAGATGCGGAGGGTGAGAGGATTCACCAGAGCCAGAGTGGGGAGCAGAACAGGCAGATCGACGAAGTACACTGCTGAGGGGAGCAGTGAGAGGGTCAGGAGAGGTCTGCCGGGCCATGTGGATCTCCTCCGAGGCAGGCGGGGATAGAACTCACGCGGAAGTGGCTTAAGCTTCTTTGTGCTGTGGTTTAACCCGCTGCGCCACCAGGGAGGGCCAAACATACAAACTTTTTTATTAGAGATTTATTTATGCATACAAGAGCTGGGTGCTAGCTCAACAGGTTAGAGAAATATGAAAAAGAAAATAATGAGTGTAGCAAGGAATTTAAGATTGGGTTTTATCTGATGGCTAATTCACAGCTCTATGGATTTTATAGTCAATATTCACTCCAAAAAAAATGAATTCCTCATTTATTGGTGCAATGGAGGCCTCAGAGGTTAAGTCACTAGCCAAAGATCATATATCTAAGAAACTTAGAAGTTTCCTTACATTGAATAATTGAAAATAATATAAGTTGCTTGTGAACACTTTGTGTATTCACATTACTGCAATTTACACTTTCCTAAAAGCTCTGTAAATTTTCTTTGCTACTAATGGAATAATGTTCTGGAATTCATAGCACATTTTCCTTAATTAGCATTTACATTTGTTCAATGGAGATCTCCCCATTGTTTGTCATTCATACATATATTAAGAAGATACCTTCAAAGGTAGTTCCAAAGGGATGCTTTTGTTCCATAGGAATTACTGATCAAAGAAATTATTGCCATCTTTGAAAATTCCACTGACAGATAACTTTTGTACAATAATTTGGGGGCACTATAAGCCATTGAGCCCTAGTTAATGAGCCCTCTCATGCTACTCTTCTCTATCATTCACTTTCTCTTTTGATATTACGCTCCAAAAAATCAGGTACTTTAAAATTTGTGTGTGTAAAGCTTTTTGCTATTTATTTAACAGAGAGGGGAAGGACAGTGAAAGGCATCAGGGACCCCATAAACCTGTCCATCACTAGTCCATAATGTTTCCAAATATAAAACCTGTTCAGCACAAAGATTCCTGGGACTAAAAGGTAATGCAGTTAGGAGGGGCTCACTCAGAACTGTGAGTTTGTATGAGTCTTCAGGTCTTACATTTAGGACTTTCATCTATTTTGAGTTAAGTTTTTTCTATATGATGTTTAACTGATAACCTTTTGACATAATTGATAATTTTAAGTTGGGTTCGGATATCTCACTGCTTTATTGAGTAATAATGACAAGTTTCCCAAAAGCAATGAAGATGCCAATGATTTTGCAGTAAAATTTGTCTCTGATTTTAAATGATTCTGTTGTAAACTCCAAATAAGCTACAAAAAAAAGTGAATGAACAGCTCCTGCACTGTTTATAGTTAACAACTATAAATAAATAAGACCATTTCATGAAAGAAACTTGAAAAGATTAGTGATATTCGCATGTGCAGGGAATAGTATCCATTCAATCTGAAGTACAGACAAACTACATTTTTAGTTGGATTTCCCTGAGGCCCAGATAAGTGGATAAAACAAGGAACGATGGGATTTAGATAATTAGAAAAGGATGGCTGTGCCAAACATATTATGAGATGGAGTGGGATACGGAGTCTTACAGATGTAAGATAAGCACAGATGTATTTTATGTGTATGTAGGCTTGTTCTTCTGTTCTCTTTCTTGCATCCTTTTCTTCGTCTTTCAGCCTTGATTGCTAATTTCATTTCTTTGCTAGAAGTTTGTTCTTTCTGCTCTAGGGCAGGTTCAGATCTAATAATAGACAGAAGATTATTTTTGAATATGTCCTTTAATGCTTTATAGTTTCCCAAGATGGAGTGGAATGAAATACCAATGCATGAGCCTTTCCAAGTCTGATCATGTGTCCTTGGCAGGACACGTCCTTCCGGATACAGGGAATAGGGCGCTGTGTAGAGACCATATGCTCACAGAAATGATGGTGGCTTAATTGGAGCAGGAGAGTAGAGAGGCATACTGATTGTGTGAAGTGGTGCTGAGCAGTTGGCAGGTGTGTCTGGGTGTGGGGGACGAATTTGCATTTGGATAGGATCCTAGATCTGAGGGCGGGAACTAGAGATTAGATGAGCAGGTGTTAGTGAGGCTCAAAGCGAAAGGAAAAGAAGGGAAATTGGACTGAGTCATGGAGAAGAAAATCCACAAGAAAATGGAAATGTGTGGAGACCAAACAAGATGAATACAAGAAAACTGACCTAAAGTCTGAGAAGCAGGAAGTCTACATATAAAGAGTAACCCACCAGGGAATATGGAGGCAAATAGCCTAAAAAACAAAGCAAAGTAAGAATGTAGAAGCAGCTTCTACGTATTCAGAGCAGCATCTCATTTGCCTTTTTAAAAGGAGTTAGAAGAATATGATAAATAACAAAATTATGGCAACAAGAAGAACAAGAATAGAAGCATAGGAAGGAATTAATGGCAGGAACATCGGTTATTTATTCATTAATAATTTAAAGAGGAAAGTGAGTAGAATTTCAGAACACCTCATTTAAAATTATTTCAATTAGGAATGCACAAAGAATTTTGCTAGCGTTCCTCTTAAGTTAACATTTAGCGTTTCTCCTTTCTCTTGAGGTATTGGTAACATATATTCTCCATTTTCACTTTTTATACTTTATACACATAAACATATACTGGCATTTTTCTGTAATATTTTATTTTAGAGAGTATACTGTCTGTCATTATTTTCCTGTCTTGGTGTCACTAACTTTATAAAATTGGAAACTGTTAAATAAGCATGTCACTTTAGACTTAGGCAGATTTTTAGGCTACAAAGGGCTTTCATGTCTTTCCTAAGAAGCCACAATATCCCCTCAAGCCTTATCCCTTAAACAAAATTCCTCCAGGAAGGTCCTTTTAAGATCCTGCACACTTAACCATTTGTTTCATCTTGTTTACAGATCATCAAACTACAACTGCTGGTCACATAGTGTTGAGACTTAGAGGCACAAAGGAGTACAGAATACATGACCAGAATTTAGGGGTCCAGCACCACTCTTAGCCTCTCAAAACAACACATAACACCTATAATTAACCCTGGCCTAAAAGTCCAAATGCATCCTGGACCCTACTTTCCCAAGATGACAAGAATCTAGGTAGAACCAACTTTATGCCACAAAATGCAACTTTTAACAGTTACAGAAGTCAGACCTTTACTCCGTTTCTAAATGTGTGTCACTGTCCTCACAGGCTTGAAAATATTAAAGAAATCCGTAAGATTGCCGTGGGAATCAGGCCAAACACCAATCATCTTGACCATGACCTGCAGGGCTTCAGGAATGCAGAAGGAGAGTTTGGATATAATCTGTGTTAAAGGTCAACATCCATGGCCCTTTAAGGAAGTATAAAAGGGCCTCAAGTTCTTTTCACCCTGACTCCTTGCAAAGCACTCAATAAATCCACCTTTCCTGTTAAAAAAAAAATGCAATTCAGAATTATTAAGCTGGCATTGTACTAATGGTAGATTATATAATGGTAGAGATTTCTTTGCCTTGGTGAAGGTTAGCAGGCTTTTTGGTAAAGAGCTTCACAGTAAGTGCTTTCCTCCATTCCTCTAGTTTCTTGTTGCAACAACTTGTCACTGAGCGAGCAGGGCTATGTTTCAATGAAACTTTATGAACACTGAAATTTTAATTTTATATAAATTTTACATATCATGGAATGCTATTTGTCTTATTTTTTTCAATCATCTGAAACAATTGTTAACTTGCACATCATTCCAAAATAGGCAACAGGTCATATTTTATCTATGGGTTGTAATTTGCTAACTTATGCTTTATGAGTCTAAGGAGAGATTTCATTTCCTTGCCAGCATTTTCTCAGAAGTTTTTTCTAAAGTTTCATAAAATGAATTTATGAAGTCAATCTTCTAGATCCTTTTAACTTTTTAAGGCTCTTTCTACTAGTTAAAAAATTATTTTCTAATGGGGCATGTTTGGGATAGTATGGTCATAGACATGTTATTTTCTAAAATCTAGATCATGTGGCACTTTTTACACTAGCAAAGTGAATTATTTATCAAAATCACCAGTTTATATCCTCTAGGATTAATTATTAATGTCTCGTCTTCCATGAAAGTAACTAGATTTGGATCTTCAGTGTAAATATGAGAAAGTGACAAACGTAATTCTTGGTTCATAGCAGGTACATAACTAGACTTTGAATTGATTTGTATATTACAAATTTTCTGGAACTTTAGACTTTTCAGAATTGAAATATAGTTGCTTTCACTAATTTCAGATTAACCAGAGAGGGTATTAGTCAGAATTGATATTGCAGTGTCAAGTTCAACTGATAACACTGTTGATTAAATTCTCTTCAGGAAATGTAATCTCTTTTAATAAAAGACAGGTATGATTTAATATAAAAGAGACTGTCTACATCAATTACAGATACTTTATCTTCCCCATAGATATAAATTATTTTCTTTAAAATCATTATTATTGTTTAAATTTTCTTTTAACAATGTTTTATAATTTTCGGTATAACTCTTCAGTTAAATTTATTCATAAGCATTTTATCATTTTGCTACTGACATACATAAGATTATTCCAAACTCTTTTATATATAGTTCATTATTAGTGTATAGAAAACTTTTGTATATTAATTTTGACCCTGCCACTGTACTGAATTTGTTTATTAGCTTGACTCCTTCAGAATGTATCTAGTTGTCTTGTGTAGCAAAGGCTTCTGAATCCTGGCAGCTGCTGAAGTGCTGACTTAAGCTAGAGATGGGTGGGGATTACCTCTGTAGACTTACTTGTACCAGGGAATCAATATGCTTAGGGACATCTATCCAGATGTCTTTGTTCCTTATTTTCTTGACGAAGACCTTGACTTCATTAGAGCCCTGATTTGCTTGTGATTTTAAAACCTCTGGAATGCTGCAACTCTAAAAGAATTTCAGTTTACTGTGCAGCTGTGACTCCTCTTCCAATTTAGGAGATGAGAGGACATAGAGGACTTCTGATGCTTGCATTTAGCCATTGAGTACATTTAGCACCTTGAAGGATTTTAACAGTTCTATTTCTCAGTAATTTTCTTCAGTGCATTAATACATCTGAGTAGCCGACCAATTTCACTTTCATGTAAATGTCAAAATCATTATACCTTCAATGATTCCCAAGTTCCCCACCAGTGAAATCTTTAGCAAGTGAACTTCCACTATGTGCCAGAGATTACCTGTGACCTACCTAATTTTAGGACAGCATTCTCTCCCCTGGTAGTGGGTGATCTTGAAGCAAATACCTATCCTAAAATCTGGGGTGAAGACTACTGGTAATGCTGGTTTTAATTCAGGCAATTTGTCAATCCAAATGGGGAGATGAGACTAAATATGCAATGATTGCATTAGGGAAAAATCAGTGAGAAGAAATCTGGAAAGATGGAGAGCGCTCAGACAACATTACACATCTCTCTCTAAATAAGAGAAAGAGAAACCAAGGCTTATAAAAGTATCCTACATTGCTACGTAGTATAAAGAAAAAGTAGTAAAAACTTCAGAGGGTCCTCAAGACAAATTTGTTGGAGAGGAGTCCATTGTCTCCTACGAATGGGATTGCCATACTATTCCCAACTTTTTCAATCAAGAGCTTAGAAGTATAATCTTAGTGCAAGTATATCAATGAATTCCATGTAGAGTTTGAGTGTGGAGCAACTGGGACCCTTGGTTAATTGTAGTCCCTGCACTGAATCAAGCAGATTCTCAACATTGCCCAAAGACAACGTAGCCTGTTTTGGGTATCTGCATTCCTTTAGATTTGATTGAGAACCTCCAAATCCATCCTCTTAGTCAAAGGTGAAAAAGTAGAACTCAGCTTCCACATTACATATTAGTTTTACTCCCAGCATTTATGTAGCCTCTACTTTCCAGGGCACGTGTGTCAGGGAAGATCTGATAACTCCTGCCTCAAAGACCCAGATCTGTCATTTGTCTTTGACATCTTAAATTTCACCTTACTTCTAGAAGTATCTCATTGTCTGTCTCAAGTCGCACTCATTTATGGTTACTAAGAATAATACTTCTTTATATCACATCTCTTGACTGTCTACCCAAGTGTCATCTTTCCCTTCGACCACATTCACTTATTTCTTGTATCAAGACCTCTGTTTTGTTCATATAGCCACTTTCTTCTGTGAAACTTGATACTTGAGAGGAATCTACTCAGATCCCCAGGCTCAGGGAACAAATTAGATTTTACTTAAAGCATTCATGAGGACCTCATTCCAATTCCACCAGTGTCTGTTTTGGACATTGGAAATAACATAAACCTTGGCCAATAAAACATGAGGTATGCTTATTAAAAAGGAGGCATGCACATATATAAGAAGATACCCTTTCTCTTCTGCTGATATTGTTCTGGCTGTGACATCTCCTGAGTCTTATAGCCATAAAAGGGGGCGTCTGAAAACAAATCTGACCTGTCTGACTAAGAAAAATCTTCCATGGAATTAAAAAACAAAGAGCTGTAAAGAAATAGGATCCTAATTTTATCTAGCTACTGAATTATGCAACCCTGGATCTAATCTAGCTTAGAACTGGCTATACAAGATAATACCTCTTCCTTATCAGTTGAGTCACTTGAAGTTTTCTCTTACATGCGATCAGAGGCACCGTGAGTGACATACAGTTCAATACTGATTTGAGTTAGTGTACAGTTTTAATAAGTTATTTAATTGATGTTACTACATTGTTTATCTGATATCACTAAGCAGAATCAACTGCAAATCCCAGAAATTGGTTAGTGAAGGAGAGAACTAAAATCATATACACATGTTTATAACACTCAACTATCAGGAAAGCTTTTAATTCACCTTGTTCATACTCTGTGCTGCAGGCAATACCTCTCTCCATTGGGCTCCTGCCACCCCTCTACAGTCTACCTTTAATCATGGCTTGTTGCTGCCAATTTAGAGAAACAACTCTGATAAAATAGTGGCTTCCCAGGCCTCCCTGGGGGCGCAGTGGGTGAGGACGCAGCATTGCAAGCTACCAGCAGCTGCTTCACTGCAAGTTTGATCCCCGCCCCGGAGGTGACCCACATGGCCCAGCAGACCTCTCCTAACATGCCTGCTGCTCCCCTCAACAGTGTACATCACAGATCTGCCTGTTCTGCTCTCCATTCTTTATCTGGTGAATCCTCTCACCACCTTTGCACCTCTGGCTTGTACCTCAGTTCTGTATGCATAAATAATAAATCTTTTCTTAAAAAATAAATAAAATAGTAACTTCCCAATTTTATTCAGGAAAGTACCTATTTTCTGTGAAAACTGCTGCTTTGACATCTAATTACTGACTAAAGACAATGCAGAGTTTGAACTAGCAGAATAATAATGTAGTTTTGTGGGTTTGTGGACCCTCTAGTCATGCTCCACAGCTTTTGTGGAGCCAAATCCACTTAGCTAGTGGCCAGTGCACCAGTGATGAACTAGGCCTGGATGAGTAAGTATGTCAGTACTCTGATGTGACCTTGCTAGTCTTTGCTGAAGTTATGTGGACAACCAGAAAAATAAAAGATACTAAACAAGGGCAACATTTATTGAGTCTTCTCCAAATCTAAATGTGAATGGTCTAGAAAGTTTAGCAAGAAACTTGGCACTCCCTGGTGGCTCAGCGGGTTAAAGTGCAGCACTGCAAGTTGGCTGCAGCCACTTCAGTGCAAGTTCGATCCCCAGTCCCGGAGGTGCACATGGGGTGGCGGAACACTCCTGACCCACCCACTGCTCCCCTCAGCAGTGTAGTTCATCGATCTGCCTGTTCTGCTCCCCACTCTGTCTCTGGTGAAGCCTCTCACCGCCCCTGCACCTCTGTGCTATATCCCAGTTCTGTATGCACAAATAAATCTTTAAAAAAAAAAACAAACTAGATTATTAAAATAAGATTAATGAAAAGTTAATAATTTGGTGAAAATTGGTGATAGACCAGAATGAGCATACACTTTAAAACTAGTGGCAAGAGATGTTTAGTTAGTTTTGTTTGACTTAAAGTGACTAATCAATGCAGTTATGGGAAGGGGGCCGAGGGGAGCTCCTGGTCGCTCAAACACAGAAGTAGTTCATCTAAGACATCAAGCATAGAAAATTAGGACACACATCAATAGCCATCTGTGCTTGCAGTAACATTTCAAGTCAAAACCATGCTGTGAGGAACACTGTCCCCAAATCTGCTGCCCTTTGTAATACTAACAGCCAAGTCTATGGTTTCTCACTTACACTTAATTGTACTTGAGGTTTTTGTTGAGAAAATATGGCATTAACATTAGTAAATACCACCAGTTCTTGAATGGATACTTTTATAGTCTATCTTTGCACTTATTTTAGCCAGAAGGTTTTTTCTCTTCCTCCCTCCCTCTCTTCCTTTCCTCCCATCCTTCCTCCCTCCCTCCCTTCCTTCTTACCTTCTTTCTGTCTTTATATATTTCTCTTCTTCCTAGAGGAGATTCTTATCAAACCAAGAACAGTAAAATAGAGCCACGGTTCTCAAACATACAAGACTTACTTAAGACAGTGTTTTCATGTAAGAGGAAAAAAGAGATTTTTGGCAGTTGATATAGATCATTAAAATACTTTGTTTGGGGGCTCTCCCTGGTGGCACAACAGGTTAAAGCACTGCATTATGAAGTGAAGCCACTGCAGCATAAGTTCTATCCCCCTGCCAGGGAGCTGACCCACATGGTGTGGTAGACCTCTCCTGACCCACCCACTGTTCCCCTCAGCAGTGTATTTCAGTTCATCTGCCTGTTCTGCTCCCCATTCTGTCTCTGGTGAATCTTCTCACCCACCACACCTCTGCCTTATACTTCTGTAAGCCTAAGTAAATATATCTTTAAAAAAATACTTTGGAAAATATTAGCACATAAATTTACAGAGTTTTTACCCTTTTTTCAGTTAGTTCTACTGAGATAGAGGGATATTCTAAGGGTAAATGACCTTTTATGCATAATTGAAAATTACACATTATCATATGCAAAGAGAGGCTATTTAGCAATTGATACAGCTGGTTTATAAATATGGAAGGTTAAAATTTCAACTGGATTTTTTCAACAATGTGCCATTCAGTGATGGTAAATTGTTGCCTGTGGATACATTTTACCAAATAGTTAAAAATAATTAACCATTGGGCCCTTCCAGATGGTCAACGAGTTAAAGCACAGCACTTGAGGGGGGTGGGGCACTTCAGTGCATTCTATCCCCAGCAGGGAGCTGATCCACTTGGCACAGCAGACCTCTCCTGACCCATCCACTGCTCCTCTCAGCAGGGTACTTGGTCCATCTGCCTATTCTGCTCCCCACTCTGTCTCTGGTGATTCTTCTCGCCACCCCTATACCTATGGCCTGCACCACAGTTCTGTATGCATAAATAAATCTTTTAAAAAATTAATCATTAAAATGTAATATGTAGGTAGAATTTAATAGTAAATGGAATGTACTAGAATTTGATAGTATACAAAAGATACTGAAAATATATTCACAATCTTAAGGGATTTGTAATAAATTTGCACAAAGGTAATGTAGGGGTGAAAAGAAAATTCTCTTATCTCTGGGTTTTTCATGGGCTGGGTAAGCCATCAAGTTAACATCAGACAGATAAGTAAGCAAAAAAGAACAAATATAGTTACATAAATATGGTGTATTTACATGGCTATAAATTAGAGTAAATAAGAGAAACAAGGGTATTTGTCCTTAAGTTAATGAATAGAATAAGGGGTCTGTGGTGTCAAGATGAAGAGAATTCACATAAGAAAGAGAGGGTGACTCATACCTGTCCTATTCTGTTCCATCTTTTGGAGGAGAATCTGAACATTTTGGGGGAAGTCTATCCTTTAGTAGCATGATAGAAAAATACAAACAAGTGAGACAAAAACAGATGCTCCATAGCTAGATGTTTGCCATATAGAAAATCTTCTCTGATAGATTATTTGGAAATGAGCCTAAATCTGGGCAATCTTCATTGGTAGGTATTTAAGGTAATGACAACAGTTTCTTTAAAGCCCACAGGGCCTCAGTTGGTCTTAGTTCTACATACTAAGACAATAAATGTTGGAAAAATTCTGTTCTGTTCCATCTTTTAGAGGACAATCTGAATATTTTGGGGGAAGTTTATCCTTTAGTAGCATGATAGAAAATGCAAACAAGAGAGGCAATATTATAGAATTTAAGTAAATATTGGGGTGGTAGTAAGATGTGAAAGGATATAATATCACTACTTTTTTTTTTTTGAAGATTTATTTATTTATGCATACAGAACTGGGGTATAGGCCAGAGGTGCAGGGGCGGTGAGAGAATTCACCAGAGACAGAGTGGGGAGCAGAACAGGCAGACTGTCGAAGTATACTGCTGAGGGGAGCAGTCTGCCGGGCCATGTGGTCACCTCCGGGGCGGGTGGGGATCATACGGAAGTGGCTTTAGCTTCTTAGTGTGGTGCTTTAACCCGCTGGCCACCAGGGAGGGCCTAATATCACTACTCTTAAATGAAGGAAGGTGGGCATTCATAAAATAATAGACCTTGACCCAGGACTAGAAGAAATGTTGGAACATAGATGGTGAAGATATAGGAAAACAGCCTCTATTTGCTGCTGGTAGGAATTTAATTGCACAGCATTCCCAGAAGATAATATGTTGGTATGTTTGAAAACCTTTCAACATATTCCTTTGTCATAATCCAGAAACTCTGTTGCTTGGAATTTAATATAATGACATAATTAGAGATGTTGTTAAAGATGTTTGCTGTAGTATATTTTATAATAACAAAATGCTGGGAACAATTCCAGATTTAGGGAGAGGTACAATAAATTAAGCTACATTCATGAAATCATGCTTTGGAGAAAACAGACTTGGAGAAACCCCAAGTTATCTGAAATTTTATAACAGCTTATAAAAAGTCTGTGAAATTATATCTTAAAGTTTCTCAATGAAAAATAATGAGGAAACTGAATACTGATGGTCATATACAGAAATAATAGAAAGTGGCAATGAATTAGAATACTTTTTTCTCATTGATTTTATTTCTCTCAATAAATACATTTTAATTTTATAATTAATAATTAAGAAAAAGTACAGCTATATGTAGAGGTGGAAAGACAGGCTGGCTGCGGTAAAATTGCTGCAGAGGTTGAGGAGATAATTCCCAAGAAAGGATTGTGTGTTTAGTTGACAACTGAACAAAGGACAACTTTTGCTGAAACTATAGGGTATTGGGCAGATGTGAGGTGCAGTGGTGAATGCTGTGAATACTAAGTCCAAGAAGTCAAGTTGGAAGAATTCCCTAGACTCGTGCAGAGTAAAATATACTGCACAGTGCTTGGGAAGGTTTCTTTTAGAGAGGGATGTGGTATGGCCATGCAAATAGAATGCATTCAATTCAAAGAAACCCTAACTAGAAGGTAAAGTGCCATGGAAATGGAACACACATGCATACACACACACACACACACACACACACAAATAATTTACCATTGTTTTAGAAATTTAAAACCCAGGAGTACTACATAAGATTTGTATTATATGGAGTTATAAAAAACAAAGTAGAAGGTTAAAGTTTAATTCCTCCTTGATTTGTCTATTTTTCCCATCTCTTTCCCATTTTTTCACCCGCCCTCACTTTTCTCCCTCCTCCCCCTTTCTTTTTCCCTTCCTCTCTTCCTTTCTCCTTTCCTTCCTTCTTTATACAAAATTGATAGCACTATACATGTTACTTCTGTAACATTTTTCCCCATTAAAAATGCATCTTTTCAGATCAATACATAAAATCTACAGAGGTTATTTTGAATTGAATTCTCACACATTTTCTTCTATGTCATAATTTGTCATCTAAATTGATTCAGATCAGAAGCCTTTACAAGTTTGCTCAGAGAGCTTAGTGACATATCCCAAATGGCCCAGATCACAAATACTGGAATTAAGTTTAGATCATAGATCTCCTGTCTTAAGCACATGTTCTTTCTACTTTACAAATTGACTGCCTCCCCTCTGTGAGAATTAATGTACTCATTTTTTTAAAGAAGCACGAACATTATGGATTTCTCCATGAGTTAGTATTTTACAAAATGGAGGATGACAATTGGGAAGGTTGCACAATGGCAATACAATTTTGTGAAATTCTCCATATTATTTAGATTGGCCAGATAATGTTAATAGTTAAGAGAGGAAATATCCCAGAACTATTAAGACATTACAATGTGTGTCTCATGGTGCTCAAACACCAAAATGGAGAATGGACTCTGTAGATAGACAGACAGACAGACAGACAGACAGACAGACAGACAGACAGATAGATAGATAAGCAGGCAGACAGATAGGCAGATAGACAGATAATCATTGCTCTGATCAAGTTCCTTGATCAAAGAAAATTTGTTATGCTATTCCTATCTAACAGTTTGTTTTTGTTTTGTTTTGATCCCTTGAATTTTGTTATTTTGTAGTTGCTTACAAGACTATGTAATTGTGGTGGTACATTTCACAGCTCCAGATATGCTTCACTTACCCTCCACCAGGACTCCCTGCTAATGTCCTATCCCCTTTTTTCCTTCCCTCCTGTTCCTCCTCCCAGTTCTATTCCCTCTGATAACCAGTATGTTTTTCACAGGGTCTAAGATTAAATTTTGCTTCGCTTTACCAATCTGTTTTCTTTGGTTATTTATACTCCACAGTGTAACTGAAACCATCTAGCATTTGCCTTTCACTTCTGATTTATTTCACTTAGCATGATTTCCTCGAGATTCACCCATTTCATTCCTAAAAGCACTATTTTATCTTTACTAATAGCTGAGTAATATTCTACTAAATATATATTCCACAATTTCTTTATCCAGCTGTCTGTTAGGCATTTAGATTGGTCCCATGACTTTGTTACTGTGAATACTGTGAATGCAGGAGTGCATTATGTACTTCTTTTTGTATTAGAATTTTCAACTTCTTTAGATAAATACTTCCCAGAAGTGATATTGCCTGAGTGTATGATTTTTTTTTTGGAGGAATCGCCATACAATTTTCTATAGAGGTTACATCAAATTATATTCCCACCAACAGTAGATGAGAGTTCCTTTTTCTCCACATCTTCACCAGCATTTGTTGTTTCCTTTGTTTCCTTTTTTTTTTTTCCAATGGACCATTTTATAGGTGTGAGGTGATAGCTCATTGTGATTTTGATTTGAATTTTCCTTATAATAAGTAATATTTAACTTTTTTTTTTCATGTGCCTTTAGTCAATTGAAGTTTTTCTTTAAAGAAGTGTCTATTTAGGACTTTTTCCAATTTTTTTGATTGGGTTGTTTGGTTTTTGTGTTGAGTAGTATGAGTTCTTTATAGATTTGGAAATTAGCCCCTTGTCAGATGCTTAATGTATCTTCTACGACATCTTAGTTCTATCATTAGCCCAAAATAAAAACAGTAAATCAATTCACAAGAACAATGTGATACATTTTCCATAGTTCTGCCAAGAATTTAGAGTTTAACCTTAAAGTACTTCTTGTGCTTCCCCAGTTCAACTACCTATTGGGGCAGGTTAGTGTTTTGTGAATTGTATGCCACATAGCAAATTGTAGGGCTTGGGAAGTTATTATGGAAAGACATTTCTTACCCAAGTCCTCCTGAGAAAACAATTACAAAAGATCTCACTTCTTCCAGTCTTGAAGGAATGGCCATTGTGTAGGAGATGAACTTTATTATTCAACCCTGTGCTATCTCTTTGGATGTCTTTTGAACCTCTGTGATTATCCAAACAGCCTATCTATCTTTAGTTTCCAGTGTTTGAGGTTTTGCCAAGACCCAAGACCCATCAGTGTGCCAAAGAGAGGAAATTCAGTCAAAATGTAGATTTATACTGATTGCAAGTCAGAACTTCTGGCAGCAGTTTCCTGTGGGACAGTAAGCATAAGTCTTGCTGGCCACAAAACTAAGCAATCTAGAGGTATCTCTGGGGCCAGCCACAAAAATAGGGGTTCCACATGAGTATTCAAGATTCTTTCTGGTATAAAATACAAAAGAGCTGGAGCAAGGCATAGGGAGATTACAAAGATGGCATCCTTTTAAGTTTTTATGTCTCTTAGACTAAATCTAAGCAGATGGCTACTAGCTGTGAGTATCCTGAACATCCTTAGCACTATTGTCATTGCTATGTCTTGCCAACTCCTACTTATTGCAAGCTGGTGCCAAGGGTATATAGATATACATCTGGCTGGCAATCTGCATTTGAATGCAGCTGATTAAACCAGTAACAGACTACATGACCTGTTCTGGGCCCACAGCAGCCACAGAGTTCCTGGCTGTTGATTATACTCACCTATGATATTGCCACTTCTCCTCTAGAGAGGCTGTGGCAGTGGAGGGCATCTGTTGATGGGCATCGTTTAATGACACACAAGTGCATAGCTGGGATGGGGGTGTTCTGACTGTGGAAATGGCAGAGAATCTACAATCTAGGCTGATGTTAGTTTGTTTGTCAGGATCTGGTGGGATTTTTGGGTTGAGGTGATGTGGGACTCAAGTAACTGACATCAGTGAATACAAATAACTGGGGTGTAAAACTGTGGACAGCTGCAGGTCAGTGACTGTGGAACTGATGCTGGTTCCTTCAGTGGTGAAACATACTGATTTTGTAGAGCAGTCCACTGTGAACTATGATCACTCCCTTGGGAAATGGGAAGATGCAGGAGAAATGAAGGTATCACCCATGTCTGTGTGTTTATTATCTAGTTTATAGCAGTCTTAGTACTGTTTTCATTTGTTGATAGCTGATTAATGATTTTTATAACAGGGTCGGGTTGTGGGCTCCTACTCTGATCTTGATAAACAAAACCTTCCACTGTCCCTCTTTTAAAGTGTTTTATGGTACTGCTGAGAGATATACTTGATGCTTCCTTTCTCAAAGCAAGAGTAGCCACCCAAAACATGGCTGCAGTCACAAGTGATATGGGCCTTCACAAATGTCTTTCAGAACAACATATTTTCATGTTTAGTCATTTCATATGACAGGTCCTCTCTCCTCTTATAATTTTCTTCCTTATACTCACTTCAATTGATTTTGGGGGACAAAGATCTACTGGCATTATAAGATGAACTGGGGAATAGTTTCTTTATTCTGTCCTCTGGAAAACTTTTATAGTGAAATTACCTAGTTGCTGAAAATTTGATGGTCTTCATATGTTAAGCCATCTGGGATTTTTTGTTTGCTTATTTTGTAAGGGAAGATTCAATTAATGACTATAATTATATGATTTTAGAAATTTTCAGATTTCTATTTTATTTGCCTTATTTTTGGTAATTTATATTTTCAGAACTTATCCATTTTATTAAACAGTTTTCAAATTTATTGGCATTATATTTTCTATATCCTCACATCTTTGTGACCTTTGCCCTGTTGTTCTATGTTTCTTCCTTCTAAAGTCTACTATTTATTTTTTTATGTCTTTGTTTATGAGAGCTAGGGACTGATAGACACTAATGGTGTGTGCTCCAATCTCTTGCTTCTCTACAAATGCTCCTTTCACTTTTCTTTTGAAGTAAATTACTCTTGTGGTTTTCTTCCTACCTCATCTTCTCAGTCTTCTTTGCTGATTTTTCTCATCTCCCCTATTTCAGTTCTTTGATGTCAGTTGTAATTATAATCACTTTCTTATTGACCTTATCCAGTCTCATGGCCTTCAGTACCTTCTACATATGACTGTTTCCAAAGTTATGTCTCTAGCCTTAACCCCTGTGAACCACAGACACATATACCCAGTGACCTGCTAATCATCTCCATTTGGAAATTTCAACTCAGTATGTCTAAAAGCAGTACATTTTGTTTTCCTCCCTTAAACCTGTTTCTCTTCCAATGTTTCCCATCTTAATATCACCATGTACTCAATTGCTTGAGCCAAAAACCTGGAGATCATTTTTTACTTCTCTCTTTCTCTCACATCCCACTTACAATTCTGTAGCAAATCATGAGGATTCTACCTTCAAAATATTTCCAGGCTTACAACTCTTTACTTCTTTCCAACACAGCTTTTATCTGTGATATGTTTTTTTCTAATTGCTTTATTGTTAATGTAGAATTAAGAAAGTGAAGGGAAAATATTAAATATGCATATTCATCTTAAAATATGCTATATTTATAGATGTTACATTATGAATAGCATAAAAAATTGAGGAAATGTTCAGAATTTGAAAGCTATTAACCAAATCAGTAAAGAAACTGCTATGCCATTTACAAATAAATAGAAACTCTGCTTTGTTTCTATCACGTTCACTTACTTATTAAACAAAAATATCAACAAATATTTGTCTTGGAATTTCATCCAGAGATTTAGTTGTTAAAAATGCATGAGCATACTACTGCATATATCCACAGTATTAACATTAAAGTTGCCTCTGAGAAGTACAGAATTATGAGTTGTTATCTACCTATGTTTCTGCATTTTCCCAGTTTTATATAATGAATATCATTATTTTTATAATGTATAAGTTGTTTTTAAACCTTTTGCAATAGCAAAAAAATAACATAAACTGACTCATGTCAAGTTCATAACCTCTCAGCAATTAAGATTGCATTAAGGCATCTAATCAATCATCTGAAAATAGCAAATTGTAGTTAATTTCTATGACATTATTGGGGTGAAAATTCCCCCATTATCTTCTCATGAAAAATAATAGTGAACTATAGTATATATAAACTTCAAAACAGCTTACAAAGAGAAAAGTGCATATTTTACAAACTCCCATTGGTTAAGTTTTTAAAAAAAATTTAATCCAGCTAAGCATAAGGAGACATATGAAACGCAGACAGGTAGAGATATCTGTATGTGGAAATACAGCTGTGCCCGTATGCTTCATGTGGCATGTGAAATACGGGATGTCAAGGGTCTAGAGAATTGAATTGTCTTCTTGAATTCTAAACATCTAGTACTCAACTGTGTCACTGTTAGTTACTTTGATTTTTACAGGCCACTCCTAAAATTCCTTTGACTTGAAAAGTAAATGATTGAATAAAATTGTAAAGGAATCATAGAAAGTTGAAGAAGGGATCCAGAAGCTAATGAGATACAATACCCAGAATAAAAAGTTAAAGGACTAAAGATACAGGGTTCCTAAAACATTTAAAGTATCGATAATTTCAACACTTTGGTTTCTCTTCAGATCATATAAATCTTTCACCTTTTTAAAGTACTGGCAATTTTAATTCACTAGAAGGAACTAAGAGAATTTAAACATAGGTGGTTTGAGAGAGATCAGCAAGGAATAGTTCTGTGAACCTCTTTAGAGGGATTTTCTAATCAGCCCTCCTCAAGGGCTATTTGCCAAGAGGAACTCTCCACTTCCAAAGTGTCTTGTCTGTCATAATGGTCAGCGTGTTTGGACATCTCATTTATTGTTCTTCCCAATTTTGGGAAACCCTTTACCATGGTAATCTTGTTGGGTGGCAAACTCTTCATGTCATTCTAGGAAGCTGAAAACATTTATATGTATTTCCCCATATATATAGGGTTTATGAACTGGGACCAGTCAATTAGATACCCTGCTTGGGATAGTGATGGAAAAAGCACCAATGAGGGTGCTACCTCCCCTGTTAATTCTGACGTAGCAGTGACACCTTGTCTCTATGGCAAGTAACAGCAGTGATGCTGAGATGTCCATGGTTCAGGGTTGACAACAGAGGTCCTCTTAACTAAATGCTTTCACATCAAGCATCATAGGACCTGGCCAATGAAGTAAGAGATCCTGGACCAGTGGCGTGTAAACTCAGTGTGTCTAAGACCACCGGGTTTCTATTAAACCCCAGATATCCAAGTCTCACCTTGAAAGATCTGATTCAGTTTAGGTGTAGGAGAGGGGCTCCCAGATCTGTATTTTAAATCAGCACCCCAGAAGACATTGTTGCAGGTGGTCTGTGGAGGACAATTTGAGAAATACTACCCGGAACGATCAACACAAATGATGCTGAACATAACTAATCTGCAAGTGGATATTTAGGCACCAATGCTCTCTTGTCTACTCACAAAGGAATTAGGACATAGAGAATCACACAGAATCTCAGTTGGAAATTATTCCAGGAATCCTCAAATCGCAGCCCAAAACTTTTATTTAAAAATCCACAGTCTCGGGCCCTCCCTGGTGGCGCAGCGGGTTAAAGCACTGCACTGAGAAGCTTATGCCACTTCTGCATGAGTTCGATCCCCGCCTGCCGGAGGTGACCACATTGGGTGGCAGACCTCTCCTGACCAACCCGCTGCTCCCCTTAGCAGTGTACTTCGTGGATCTCCCTGTTCTGCTCCCCACTCTGTCCCTGGTGAATCCTCTCACCCTCCGCATCTCTGGCCTGTATCCCAGTTCTGTATGAATAAATAAATAAATCTTTAAAAAGAAAATCCACAGTCTCTTTATTTGATTTTAAAATATTACTGGTCTGTTTTTCCTTGTGTGATGTAGTCACCTGAGATTGGCCTAGGGTAGATTAATTGATCTTACAAGGTCTGGAATGTAAGTGCCTCTGACTCCTGGAAGTACTAAGTCCTCACTGCAATTAATTTCTTTTATATGAGAATCCTGGAGCACAGAGGGGAAGCATTATACTGAAGATTGGTTGCTATGCAGAGTTTAACTCTGCAGAAGCAAATGAAAATCTGGAGCATTTAATTTTTTCTTCTTGAGTTAACCAATATACTCATAAAAACTCTGTCTCCTTCCATAAAAACAGATGGGAAAGAGACCTGAGGTTCTTTCTTTTAAGGATGAAAAATAGAATTTCATGATAAAAAGTAGCCAATGATAAATGCAACAAAACATGTTGAACAGTTGTTTCTGATATTTAAAAGGTTACAAAGTCTCACAATATCTTTACTAGGAAATAATGACAATAAATATATCCTAAACCAGAGAGGAGAAATACTCCTTTCAAATAATTGAATGAAAACTCTTTAAACTCTGTAAATCCTTCAGGATTCTGATATTTACAGATCTTGGCAGAAAACTAAGTAATTTATAAAAATTCTTTCTTGATCAATATTTCTTTCTTCCTAAAGGAAAGTATACTTAAAAGGTCATTTTTACTTTAGGATATATTGGGTAGGACTCAACCACACATAAATAGGTAAAATAATTTGCATAAGGTCCTTTGGGATTTTGCCCATATCTCCTTTGATTATAATAAGTCACTTATCAGTCATTTTCTAGTGAAGTGGTTACCAGACAGATTAGTTAAGTGCATACATATTAGTACTCAGTATTTACATATTCAAAATGTATCTTCATCATACTCCAATCTTAAAACTAAGGTGACTGGCTGGCCCTAATCTTTTAATTCTTATTTTTTATTATCAGAAAAATAGTAAAAAAAATACTGTTGATATAATCCTCAGGGAATCATAAGCATGGTGAGTAACTATTAAGTCTCCAGAATCTACAAATTCACAATCAATACTGTACTATGGACAGTATATACCATAGTACATAATACACGGACTATCCTGTTCATGGTCCTGAATTTCTGTGGTAGTATCCAGGCACAATAAGACCAAGCTCCCTGACAGATAAAAGAAACAAAATCTCATAATAGTGCTTGATTACTGTCAAGGATATTTTCGCACTAATATAATGAAAGTTTTTTTTGGGTTTCTTGTTCCTTTATCCCTCTGCTTTCAAATTTGTCAGTATTTTAAATTACTTGAGCCTGTCTATACCAGGATCTGAGACATACACACTCTCCATCGGACATTCAGTTTTGAGACTTATGGGCCGGATTATGCCCCACTTCCCATTTCTATATTTAAGTTTTAATACTCAGTGGTGCCTTTGAATGTGATCTTATTTAGGGAAGAGTCTTTACAGAGGTGATCACATGAAAATGAAGTCATAGAGTGGGCCCTAGTCCTGCATGACTGGTATATTTATAGCAAAATTTAGAAGCAGACACACAAAGGGAGACTGTCAGATGAAGAAGAGGGCAGAGATCAGGGTGATGAGTCTACAAGCCAAAGAATGGCAAAGATTAACAACAACCACCAGTAGCTAGGAGGAGAGGCAAGAAACAAACAAGATTATGTTATCAGCTGGTTGATACAGTTGATAGAATATTACTCAATGACTTGGGTCTTGGAAATTATCCATTAAACTCTTTATATCAGAAAACTGCAAAGTGTAGCTTATTCTTTTGTCCACCCACAGAGAGATGAGAAGAGCAAAATCAGAGTAAAGTCATTAGGCAGATGTGAATTTCATTAATGTTTATGGGGTTTCTATAAAAGTTTTAGTAAAAAAATCATTCTAAATATAAAATGTACAGAGAATTGAGTTGGTATATATCTGGAGATATAATCAGTTTGAGTCAATGAAATAACACCTCCTTGGAGATGATAACAAAGAAAGCAAGTGAATCTATACACTGAAAACTACAAGATATTACTAAAATATGTTGAAGAAGACACACTGAAATGAGGAGATATCCCATGCTTATGGATAGGAAGAATCAATATTGTCAAAATTAACTTTTTATCTACAGCAATATACAGGATCCCTAAAAGAAATAATGACACAAGGATCCTGTCTTCTTGCCATCTCCCTAGAAATCTGTGTGTCATATAAATTTTTGCTTTGTGGTTACCAGGAGGTTCACATGGAAGATTTTATGTATATATTTATCTGCATTGAATTGATAGCTAATTATACTTGAACACATTCCAAAGCTGCTTTTTTACTCCTTCCCCCACATTTTCTATTTCTGATATCTCATTTTACATCTTTATGTAATATATTTCCCTTGACTAATTATTGTAATTTTAGTTAATTTTCACTACTCTTGTCTTTTTTTTTTAAGATTTATTTATTTATGCCTACAGAACTGGGGTACAGGCCAGAGGTGTGGTGGGTGAGAGGATTCACGAGAGACAGAGTGGGGAACAGAACAGGCAAATTTCTTGCAGTGTTATTTAAGTGGTTATGAACTCCATCAGCTTTTGCTTGTCAGGAAAGCTCCTGATCCCATTCTCAAATCTGAATGACAATCTTCCAAGCTATTGAATCCTTGTTTGAAAGTTCGTTTTTGAGTATACCATACCACTCTCTACTGGAAAATCTGCTGTTAGCCTGAATGGATACCCTTTATACAGGATATGCTACTTTTCTCTTGTTTTTAAGGTTTTATATTTAATTTTTGCAACTTTAATAATAATGTATCTTGGTGTGGGTCTTTTGGGGTTCCTCTTATTTGGAATTTCTTGTAGTTGGATAATTGTTTCTTTGCCCAGTTGAGGTAAAGTTTCAGTGATCATTCCCTCAAATATTTTTTCTAACCCTTTTGTCTCTTCTTCTCTTTCTAGGCCCCTTATAATGCAAATGTCATTTCTCTTTATGTTGTCCTAGATGTCTCTTAGGGTATCTTAAATTTTTATCTTTTTTTTTCTTTCTTTCTTTCTTTTTTTTTTTTCTGCTGAGGGGACTCTACTCCTTTGTTTACTGATTCATTTATTTATTCTTTTTCTTTATTCAATCCATTGTTGTACTCCTCCATAATATTTTTATTTCTATTGTTGTATACCTCAGTTCTGACTTCTGTTTAGATGTTCCCTTATTTTCCCAGTTCATCCATTCTTAAGATCAGTGACTATCTTTATTTTTTATTTTATTTATTTATTTTTTAAGATCTATGTATTTGTGCATACAGAACTGGGGTATAGGCCAGGGCGGTGAGAGGCTTCACCAGAGACAGAGTGGGGAGCAGAACAGGCAGACTGATGAAGTACACTGCTGAGGGGAGCAGCGGGCGGGCCAGGAGAGGTCTGCCACGCCATGTGGTCACCTCCGGGGCAGGTGGGAATCGAACTCATGCGGAAGTGGCTTTAGCTTCTTAGTGCTGTGCTTTAACCCACTGCGCCACCAGTGAGGGCCCAGTGACTATCTTTATAACCACGACTTTGAATTCTTCCTCGGGTTGTTTGCTTATCTCCATTTCTTTAGCATTCTTTTCCAGAGTTTTGTTTTGTTCTTTCATTTGGTGCATGTCCTTCTGTTTCCCCACTTTGCATTCTCATGTTTTAGATAACTACCTATTCTAGTACTGATAGTTTGGTTTTATGCAGGTGATCTCATATGTGGCATCGTAGAGCATCATCTCCATCATCATTTCTCAAATTAGTCACTCAAGGTGTGATCACTTTGTGTACTATAGCACCGACTTTCTGTGTCAGGGAAGCACTATTGTTAGGGTTGTCAGTCTTACTGAGCAGTAGAGCTTTGGTTAGGTTTGGCCTTCACTCTAGACTAAAATTTGCTCAGGGGGTGATTCTGTGGGTCTAACCTTTACATGTGAATATCTGGATTTGCTGTGTGTTGTATGTCTAAGCTGCCCTCTACATTGGTGTTCATTAGGCCTGCTGAGTACACAATGCCAACAGCAGCCCACATTGTCAAGTAGGCAACTAGCCTCTAGAATCATGGACTTAGCTAGCCAGATAGACTGAAGGAAGTGTATCACCATACTGATGGTGGTAGCTACCTTGGACCTGGTAGCCCTGGGACTTGGGTCAAGAAGCAGGCCTTGTGGGTACAAATGTGACTAGGGGTCCTCTACTTGGGTCTTGTTATGGATGTATCTGGGGTCTCATGAGGATGCAGTAGACCTTGCTTGTGTGGTGTGTCTTGTGGGTGCACAGGCAGAGGTCCCCACCATGCTGAGATGTACATGAATTGAAACCTGGCAGATGGTGAAACACATTGCATGTCAGCAAAATGTGGATATGACAGGCCTTGGGCTATTGAATGCATGAAAATGGATGAATAAAACATGCCCAACAAAAAAATAAAAGACAGCATCCAGATAGACAGGAGAGATTGAGAGAGATGCTCTTTCAAAGGAAGAAACTCCAAAACCAAGAGGGTTTTTGGGATATTTGATGTCCATGAGGGTTCAGCTTGTTTGTCAGCAGGCAGTTGGTAGCTAGCAGGAACCTAACCTATTTGTCTGCCAGAGACGAACTTCTTGATTTTTACCTTTCCACCCCTCTGTAGCTTGGTTATCTACCAAGAAGAGGTAGAATTCGCATTAGGAATTCACTTTCTGTGTCTTATAGTACTGAGAATAGGTTCCAAGGTAGAGCCTCCACAGTTATTGACAAGGCTGTAAAGGTTGTCAAGATGGCACCTGCTGAGGACTGGCTCTGAATTACTCCAAGGTGTTCTTTGCCTCCTAGGCCAGTTCTGAAAGATAGGGGTGTGGGATTCTTTTGCCTATGGTGTCTGAAACAATTCAGAATAATGTCATACTTTGGACCACAGAGTCACTGAGTGTGCTTCTGAGTCTAGTAAGAACTGGTTCTTAGTCCTTACATTTTCCTTAGCTTTCCTATATTCATTCCCTCTGACTCTGAATTACAAGGGTTCTAGGAGACTGTCATTACAATGCTGGATTGTAGAGTTGGGTGCCAGGTGTTAAGCATAACCCTCTCTCCACTCCTCAGAGGAAAGTTGCACCTTAGTGATGTCTTCCCATTTTTTGCCTGAGGATGCCAGAGGTAAACCCTCTTGATTTTGGAGTTTCTTCCTTAGAAAGAGCATCTCTCTCAACCTCTCCTGTCTGTCTGGGTGCTGTCTTTTATTTTTTGTTGGGAATGTTTTATTCATCTGGGTTTCAGGTGTGCTTCTGTGTAGGTTAGCCCACATTTAGGTGTAGATGTGTTGTGAACAGAGGAGGAAATAAGCACAAGTTCTCCCTATTCTGCCCTGTTGAGCCCATAATCCTTCCTTCCCCCCATTTTTTCTTGTTTTCAGAAAGAAAGTTTCCCCTATGAGCAGAAACATGTGATAAGTAACTTAGAGATTCAGTCTCTTGCCAGGAAAATCATTCATTTGATCTTCCTGATAACCTATAAGATGGACAGGGCAGAGATAATTAAATCTATTTTTAGAAAGGAAAAATGAATGTCCAAGCTCAATTTCACAGGAAGAGATTGTTGAGCTTTGAACAGAAGCCTTTTAATCTTGGTCCATGTTTCTTCTACTATATGATGCTGACCTAACAACAGTCACCTGCTGGCAACTACAATTACACTCTAAGCTTCCAATTAATGTTTTTTTATTCCAGTTCTAAATCAAAGGATTAATAATACAACAGTTTCTAATAGACATTTTCTTAAGTGAATTACATTTCTGCCAGTACCTAATTATGGACTGATAATGAAAATTCATCAGGTTCCATTACTATATTAAAACATCCTATCACCATGTATTATGAAAAAAAGTATATTAATTAAATTGGGAAAACAATGTGTCCACATAATAAAAATTCAGACAATAGCAAAAATCTTACATTATGAAGAGTATGTTTCTTTCACATCTTAAATCTCAGTCTCCTTTTACAGCAATAGCTACTGTTCTTACTTTTTGTAACCTCCTGGAAACCACCTGTGCACAGTCAAGCTTTTATAAGCAAAAATGTCCACAAGGGACACCATCCTTAACTACTATTTACTTATTTTTGTAAAATAGTCCTTAGTACTTTTGTCATTTTATTAGGAGTTTCTTTACATGCCAAATATTATCACTATAATGTGATAGCTAACATTTTATAGCACATAACATTTACAAGTATCTTTTGCATACATTTTTATCTTCATGACAACCTTTAAGTAGGGGAGGTCACCATTTTGCAAATGAAAATCTTCAGCTTTGGGAGACACAATTTTTCTATGGAATGGGAGAAAAAGAAACACTTGTTGAAATAATGGTCTTTATTATCACAAGCAAACTTTGATTACTATTAGAATGTGGATTTTGTAGGGGTGGTGAGGGATAGGATGTTAATTGACAGTATCCAGATGGATAAGAGAGGTAGGGAGGTGCTCTTTCTACTTAACAGGAAGACAGATTTCTGAGGGAAAACTTTCAAAAGGCAGAAAGCAGGACTAAATATTAGAATATGGCAAATGCATTTTCTGCTGAAATTTCTAATTAGTAAAAAAAAAAGATAATACAATTTTATATCATTCATTTGTTTTCTACAGGAAAATGTATGTGTGTGCTTGGGAGTATATGTGTGTGTGCAGGTATTTCAACATACTGCCTAATAAGGCCAACAATGGACTCTTTGTCTAGTTAATTATAAAAGATTAAAATGTTACTTGATTTCTCATAAATACCTATCAAGACCCCATTACAAGTAATTATTTGAGTCTAGGGCCTACTGGAGAGAGAGATGTTATAGAATGAATATGGAATTTTCTTATTTTCCTTCAGTGCTTCCTAAATGTTGTTTTCAGAGTATTCACAAAGTAATTATACAGGAAGCCTCTGCAGTTCTCAATTACAGATGGCTCATTCAGCTTCCTTGAGTAGGTTTAGATTGACCATGGACTACAGAATCATTCACGACTTGAAGCAGGAAGAATTAAAGCTTTCAGATTAATAATTCTAAAATTTGGTAACCTATCTTTGAGAACTAGCTCTTCATACATGCTATCCTGATAGCTTACCCAGAATCCAGACATGTTCTTTCTAAAGTCTGTAAGAGAGACGTTCTCCCCTAAATTCTAGCCTATTTCCTGAATCCTGCCTCCTGACATCAGAACTAATTTCATTTATTCCAAAAACATACAAATGCCTACTTTGAGACTGACTTTACTCTACATGCTGAGCCTATAGTAGAAAAATTAAAATAAAAGGAAAAAAGAATCACTCTTTCATAGATCTTGCTGAATGCAAGTAAAAGAAGTTATTCTAAAGGTAAGAATGCTAAGATAAGAGGCAGGAGCTGTGAATGCCAAGTACCTAAGTTAGGGAGAGGGCTTGTACCAGGCCACTCTCTTGATGACTGTGATGATTAATTCTATTTGTCAATTTCAGTGGGCCACAGGGTGCCCAGAAATTGGGTAGATCTGTGAGGAATTTTCTAAATGAGATAAACATTTGAATCAGCAGACAGAGAAAGGTAGATTGCTCTTCCCAAAGTGTATGAGCCTCATCCAATCCATTGAATGTCTGGGGAGAACAAAAAGGCAGAATAGATGAAAATTTTCTTTCTGCCTGACTGTCACTGAACTAAGAGCTGCAGAGCTGAGACTGCTGAAAATCAAGTACACTGCCAGTGACTGGCAGTATTACAAGTTGAATCCTAGCCTTGCAGTGCTTATGTTAAATTGAGAGCATTGATGGAAGAGTGAGCCGATTCTTCTTATGCCTAATCCTTTTTGTTTCTAACCTTTTTTGCTTCCTAACTGGACTCAGTCACAGAAAGTCCTTAAAAGTGCAGGGCAAAGTGTGACCCATGATAAAGTATCCTGGGTTTTTTCAGAAGGTATGACATACCTATATGTTTGTACATTGCAGCTCTCCAGGGAACATATGGGAACATATGTGGGAATGGATGAGAATGTGGAATAATAGCAGGAGGCGGGAACATAAAGTTTGATCAGGCCAAACTTGTTGATATGGGCTATCTAAGGAAGAATGGTTAATGATGCAGCCGAGGAAGTATGGATTGAAGCATGGACAAAAGATAGCCCACGTTTTGTCAATGTAGTAGACATGGTCTACCGTATAGGAAGGGACTCAAAGGCTAAAGGATATCATAACATTATAATGTACTTGCCATTTAAGGCCTGCTAGCTCACTGAGAAGGCATATTTTACCTTCTACTTTGAGAAATAAATTTGTGAGGGGTGCTCATAAATCCTTGAAAAGCCCCATGATATCTGTTTTCTGTCAAAATTTTCCATAGAAACTTCAGTCATTGAATTGAGAAAACTAAATGCAATGGAAATAATTTGGACCCTAGGGTGGTAAATAGTGGTATGTAAATACTAATGGCAAGATGGGCATGGCTACTATAATGGACAGTAAAGTTACTGCTGCCAGTAAAATAGTCTGACTCATGCAAGCCTATGATGTTAGTTGATCATGGTGTTCCTAGAAGGAGATGGGAAGACTACTACATTCTTACTTAAACTGAATAAGCATAAATGCATAAAAGTCAAGGAAGCATAAAAGTAGAATCATAACCTCTTAATCAATTCCCATTCTTGAGTCAGTTTATAGACCCAAGAACCCTTGAATGAAGGGAAGTCAGGTGTCTTTGAGGACAGATTTATCTTTCCCTAACCCTCTCCCAAAGTACCTATAGTCTTCCCAGGGTAATCATGCATTGGGAAAAAAGAGTTTCTAGGAACAACTGGATAGCAGTTCTGAACTAACATTAATTCCAGGAAACTCAAAATATTATTATGGTCCTACAGCCAGAATAGGGGCTTATAGAAGTCTGGTGATCAAAGGACTTTTTTTTTTTTAAGATTTATTTATTTATACATACAGACTTGGGGTACAGGTCAGAAGTGCACAGGCAGTGAGAGGATTCACCAGAGATAGAGTGGGGAGCAAAACAGATTGATGATGAAGTATACTGCTAAGGGGAGTAGCGGGCAGGTCAGAAGAGGTCTGCCACGCCATGTGAATCACTTCCAGTGTTGGGATCGAACTCATGCTAAAGTGGCTTTAGCTTCTTAGTGCAGTGCTTTAACCTGCTGTGCCTCCAGGAAGGGCCCAAAAGGACTTTTTTTTTTTTTTTTTAATTTTTTTTTTTTTTTAAAGATTTATTTATTTGTGCATACAGAACTGGAGCACAGGCCAGAGGCTCAGGGGCAGTGAGAGGCTTCACCAGAGACAGAGTGGGGAACAGAACAGGCAGATCGACGGAGCACACTGCTGAGGGGAGCAGTGGGTGGGTCAGGAGAGGTCTGCCACACCATGTGGTCACCTCCGGAGCAGGCGGGAATCGAACTCATGCGGAAGCGGCTTTAGATTCTCAGGGCTGTGCTTCAACCCGCTGCGCCACCAGGGAGGGCCCCAAAAGGACTTTTAACTAAGGTCCATCTCACAGTGGGTGCAATGCACAACTGAAATAGACATACTAAGCAGCTGGTAAAACCCCCACATTAGTTCCTCACTGTGGAATGAGAATTAGTATGATGAAAAAGAGTATATGGAAGCCACTAGAAATGTTCCTACCTAAGAAAAGAATAAAACAAATCAACACTATGGCCCTGGAGGGAGTCAGAGATTAACGCCATTAATAAGGATGTAAAGCATACAGGAGTGGTAAAGAAAGCAAATACTGTACAAAAATTAACCATGATTTAAACTATATACAAATAAATAAATTATATATTAAAAGGTGGGAAGAAAATAAAATAAAAGTATACAGGAGTGGTAAGTCCCATATGTCCCCATGCAATTGTATTGTTCAAAAATGATGGATCTTGGAGGGGGGGAAAGTAGATTTCTGTAAACTTAGTCAGGTGATAACTCCAACTGCAACCACATATGTGGTTTCATTGCTTGTGCAAGTTAATACATTCCAGGTAGCTAGTATGCAACTACTGCTCTGGAAAAATAAATTTCCCCCATATCTGTCAATAAGAACCACCAGAAGCAGTTTTATTTCCTTTGGCATGATCAGAAATATACCTTAACTGTTCTACTTTAGGAATATATCAACTCTTCAGTCTTGTGTCATAATTTAGAAATCTGCAGAAATCTTGACCACCTTTTCCTTTCACAAGAGATCATATGGTTCATTGCATTGATAGAATTATATTGATTGGACCCTGTAGGGCCCTACCTATGACCTCAGTGAAACTTCTCAGGTTGAAATGGTATGTAGAATGTTGAGCTATCATTTCTAAGGGGAAGGATAGTGGTTGCACCTGGCCCCTCCTACCACCAAAAATAGGCATAACGCCTAGTGGGTTTTACTGGATGGGGGAGAGAACCTATTACTTATTTGAGTGTGCCAGCATGACCCACTTATTGAATGACCTGAAAAATGCCAGTTTTGAGTGGTTCCCATAAAAAAAGAAGTTTCTGCAATAGAGCCAGCTAATATGCAAGCTTCTCTGTCACTTGAGCCCATAATTCGTTATAACAAATGGTGTTTAGAGTGTCAGAGGCTGATAGGGATGCAGTTCATAGCTGTTGGCTACCATAGTTGTAGGTGGAATTACAACTTTCCTACTCCCATTATTTGGGGTTAAGTATAATTTAAGGAAATAAATATGGGTGCCAAATTGACAATGAGTAGATTGTGATGATTAGTTTATGTGCCAACTTGACTGGATCATGGGTGACCTGATTTTTGCTAAACGTTATCTGGGTGTGACCATTCCTGAGGGGAGAAAGCAAATATTGTCCAAAATTAACAATGATATAAGAAAATAAATTAATTTAGTAAATTTAAAAAAAAGATTAGAGTGAGAGAATTTTCTCTTTCTATCTGTCTTTGAGGTGTAACATCACTCTTCTGTTTTGGGATTCAGTTTAGAATATATATTATTGGATGTCCTGGTATTCCAATATCAGACTAGGACGAGAGCAACATCATCAGCTTTCCTGGATCTCCTATTTGCTTACTACAGACCTTTAGATTTATCAGTCTCTATAATCATATGTGCCAATTCCATAAAATAAATCTCTTGTGAAATCTATCTCTGTCTCTAACTATCTCTTTATCTCTATTTCTTATTGGCTCAGATTCCCTGGAGAACTCAGACAAATACAATAACCTTCAAATTATTACTCTGTTTCTGTATAATAACTAGGAAGCAATTTTTTGCTTTATTGTGTATATTTTGCTTTATTGTCTAAAGAAAACATGGGTTTCTCCTTAAAATGACAATTATTGAGATCCTGGTAATTATCCATGGAATCCTAGGACCTGTAAACTAGAACTTAAAGACCTTCAATTTATGGATAGTTCATATGATTCGCACATATTTTAGCTTTACTAGGAAGCAAGAACATACAGACAGGCAATATCTTGAAGAGCTTTCTGAACAATGTGTTTTTGCACACCCAAAAGGTCATGGTCACCTCAGATATTGTTGGGGTGTCATTTAATAAGGCTAAAAACTAAGAGCCCACTCCGTGCTCAGCAGGCAAGTTGGGGAGATTTGCATAGATAAGGGAATCAATAAGACTGCCATGGAAACTGGGCCCTAAGACCTTTATGACCAGAAAAATCAGTCAAGCTCCAAGAACACTGTACATTCTGTGTTAAATGCCAGTGCCTGAGACCAGCAGGTAACTGGTGCAAAGTGACACCCCAAGTTAAAAAAAAAAAAAGAATAAAGTGACACCCCAAGTTAAAAAAAAAAAAAGAATATAAACTCAGTAACAGAATATAAAAGAGAACCTCAAATCCTATTCCCCATGCAGATGTATATCTCCCACTACTCCCTTGCAGGATATTTCAAAAAGTTCACCTTTTCTCTTCTCCACTCTACCTCTGGAGAATTCTTTCATCCCTACACCTCTGGCCTCACCCTAATATTACATTACCACAGATATGTCACTGTTGGTTTGTGGCATTCTAACCAAATCAAATGTTTAATTCCAGTTAAGATAATATTCCCCAAAATCTGTTTTTTCATATGTTGCTAAATAGACCTTACTCAAAATGTGGCAGAAGAATAAGGGGTGGGATGAAACTGAGGGTAAGTCGCTTTCTGGACTCTTACCTCACCCTCCTTAGAACAACTCAAGTAGACTAAACATGCTTCTCCCCCTTTGACATTGCTTTAAGGACACATTTCAGATTGGGGAATTGTTTGTTAGATTCTGCTTTTAAACAGGTTCTTTTTCTTCATCTACCCCTTCCTATGAATTTCATAGGTGGTGGCAATAAATAAGTATTATATAGAGATTTGAAAACAATAAGCTTAAGGTGTCAGGTGTTTAGCTATCAAAAAAATTGTCAATGGTTGAAATGAACTAGAAAAGACTCATTTCATACTGTTTCTAAAAATCCTTCCACAAGTGCTCATATTAGCCTTGAATAGTATATACTAATTCGATCATTCTTAGAAGGTGTATGGGAAGGCCTAGTTTCTCAAATATTTTAATTCTGTTAGCATATTTTATGCAAGTCCATGGAGCACAGAGCATCTGTGGGCCTCTTTTGCTTAAGTAATTACAAACAAACTTCAGTGTTGCACCACTTTTCACACCAGGGAATCAAAATTTAACTTCTTTTAATATCATTATAAGAACTAATTGCTAAGAGTATCATGACCAGAGAAGACACTTTCTGAGATTAGGATATATATGGTTTTTTTTTTTTTAATTTATTTATTTGCATACAGAACTGGGGTACAGGCCAGAGGCTCAGGGGCGGTGAGAGGCTTCACCAGAGACAGAGTGGGGAGCAGAACAGGCAGATCGACGAAGTACACTGCTGAGGGAAGCAGCGGGCGGGTCAGGAGAGGTCTGGCTCGCCATGTGGTCTCCTCCGGGGCAGGCGGCAGGCGGGAATCGAACTCATGCGGAAGTGGCTTCAGATTCTCAGTGCTGTGCTTTAACCCGCTGCGCCACCAGGGAGGGCCAGGATATATATGTTTTGATTGAGAAAAATATAACTGGGTGTTTTGTGTGTGTGTGTGTGTGTGTGTGTGTGTGTGTGTGTGTGTGTGTGTGTGTCTGTCAGAAAGTAGGGACAACTGGTTAACCTGGAGAAACAAGTCCAAAAGAGCAAGTCTTTCTGGTAGACACTGAAAGTAGGGGTTATGTGGCCAAAACTGAATGTTATCTATGCCCTAATATGGCACATTTTATTTTATGGCTGTGCTTAGAATCAAGGTAATAAGTCACAGTGAAAGGCAGAGCACTGACGTCCAGAGATCGGTGGATCTGTAAGCACTTGTCAAGTATTATCTTCTAATTAAGACAAAGCAGGTCACGTTTCATTTTTCAATATTATCCTGTAATTGATTATAAGGAGACTGAAACTACTCAAATACAGAAGAAAGGAATGGAATTTACATCTGTGCTATTCATTCTTATTCAGGATAGATTTTTTTTTAGAATCTTTAGATTAAAACTTTCCTTGCCTTTATTGCAAATATGTTTAGGGATACTTTGACAGGAGTTATTTGAGAAGCAGAAAATACATAAAACATGACTCTGAAAAGTCAGACAACCTTCCCAAACATTGATTAGTTTAGGGTTTGACATTATTTCAAGTCTACATCCACAATATTTGAAGGGATACCAAGGATATTTTAATTTACTGTTTGAGAATAATATTTCAAGGTGTTGTTTGTTTTTTTATTTGAGAAGCTTAGCTTTCCCAGGAGAAAAGTATTTTTTCACTCAAGTGTTTACATAGAAGAATTGAAGAATGACTGAAGTGTATTTCATAAGGAAAGATGTCTATTGTAGCTGTTTCTAAAATGGGCAAATGTTTATCATAGTTATCCCAAAAAGAAGCTTAAATTTTATTGGTTAAAGAAAGTACATATTCCTTCAAAATCTCCATTCAGAAGCATCTGGGCCTCTTCTTATATTTTATATTTTGAAAATTTCTTACCAGTTTAATCCAAGTAAGCAATAGATTCCCCAAGTGTTAGTTAGACCACAGGGGTTCATAAAGGAGAAAAGTTTTTTTGTTTTTACATAAAAGATGAATAAGAGAGGCTCTCCCTGGTGGCGCAGCAGGTTAAAGCACAGCACTGAGAATCTAAAGCTGCTTCCGCATGAGTTCGATTCCCGCCTGCCCTGGAGGTGACCACATGGCGTGGCAGACCTCTCCTGGCCCTCCCGCTGCTCCCCTCAGCAGTGTACTTCGTTGATCTGCCTGTTCTGTTCCCCACTCTGTCTCTGGTGAAGCCTCTCACTGCCCCTGAGCCTCTGGCCTGTACCCCAGTTCTGTATGCACAAATAAATAAATCTTTAAAAAAAAAAAAGATGAATAAGAGAGACAGGAGAGAGAGGAGAAGAAGACACCATCTTCAACACAAAGCTTCATGTTTGGAGCCATGACAATTGCTAATGTAGCAACATACCAGGTAGCAGAAAGAAGAAAAAAAACAATAAAAGGAAAAGCAGATTCCCTTACGTACACAAGGCAGAAGTTGCCTATATCAGTTACACCCACAGCTCCTTGCGTGACCATATTTGGTTGCTAAGGACACTGGGAAATCTCATCTCCAGGTGAGTGACTTTGGGACCCCCAGAGCTGAGACAACAAAACACAAATGATGGATGAAAATCCATAATATAGCCTCAATTTTCACAGATTCTATAAACTCAAAATGAAAGTATGAATTTTATAAGTTACTGCTTCAAGTACCCTTAGGGGTATGAGGGTGTAAGGTGGGTGTTAGTTTGGTAGAAAGTGTTTGGAATTTAATGTATCTGAGAACCTTCACATTCATTGAAAATAAAATCCTGCACTTAGAACTAGAACCTCCAAAGAACTTCATATTTTTATAAACAAAGATTACAATAAAGTATTATTTTATCTGGAAAAGATGACAATAAACTTTGCTTGGTCTCAGGCTGAGAAAAAATGTATTACCAGAAAGTCAAAGTAAAAATGTAACATATAATAGGTTTCAAATCTCTAGGACCCCTGTGTGTCTTAAGTAAACAAAAACTTGCTCAGGGGCCCTCCCTGGTGGTGCAGTGGGTTAAAGCACCACACTAAAGCTAAAGCCACTTCAGCGTGAGTTCGATCCCCACCCTGGGGGTGATCCACATGGTGTGGCAGACCTCTCCTGACCCGCCCACTGCTCCCCTCAGCAGTGTACTTAGTTGGCCTGTTCTGCTCCCATCTCTGTCTCAGATGAGTCCTCTCACTGCCCCTGCACCTCTGGCCTGTACCCCAGTTCTGTATGCATAAATAAATAAGTCTTAAAAAAATTGCAAACTATGTAAAAAAATAAACTAATAAAAATAAATAAATATTTAGAAGTAAAAAAAAAAAAGCTGCATTTTCACAGAGCACAGTATAACTTAAGGTAGTACACTGAGCTTCTCAGAAGAAAGATTTAAAAAAAAAATGCTCTGGAATAAAGTTTCAATAATAAAGACCTTAATGAATCCTGACAGAAAACAAGAACTGTACTAAAGATGGGTTGGAAATAAAAATTACAAATCACATGAGGAATCAATTTACCATCAGAAAATATAACAAATGGCAGGATTAGAGCCCAATAACTTTATAAGATTAATAATACTCTGAAGAAGAATTTGAAGTTGGATGTTGCAAATGATTATAGACATAAAAATTCAAACCCTAAGGCAAGAGACAAACAGATTTAATTAAAAAGAAAAAATTTCCAGAAATATAAAGATATAAGAATCAATTTTCAACAGATTAATTAAACAGTAAATTAAATGCACCTGGAAGAAAAAAATGTAGAATTAACATATTTTTAAAAGCAAATAGAAAGTAGCAAAATGAAATTATTACATTGAAAATATCAGAGATGAGAGTCACACATGAATAAAATCAAAAGATTTATTGAATAATTTATAGGTATTCTGGAAGGAGATAACAAAAATAGGGAAATAGTGGTAATTGCTACTGGTTATCTAAAATTCACAATAGCATGAATTCTTAGATTCAAGATGAAAGACAAATCTTAAGTAGAATAAATTTAGTTAGTTATATTTAGACATATTATTTTAAATCTGAAAAATGCTAAGACAAAAATATGTTAAAATCAGATTTAAAAATGGATTATTCATGCTGCAAATCTCTCAAAAAATAGTGCAGGAGGCAGAAAAGATTGATAGATAGAAAAGAAAGGAATGCCCCTGATCAATAGATCCCTTAAAAATGTTGAAAGGCAGGTCAGCAACATGGTAGCATAACATGCTCTTCCTCTTTTTTTCCCCCTCTTAATCAGTGAATTAGACATCTGATCATGAACAAAATTGCCTTTATTTTAGGAGCTTGCAAGAGTCTCGCCCACCACTGCATCATTCATGAATTAATTAGTGCCAGGTCATATCAAGTCATAAAATATAGATGCTCACTAGACATTGCCCAGATGGGTAACATAACATTCAGTCATTTGTATACATATGAGAAAATAGTCTGTGGCTTTTCTTGCTATAAATGTTAAATGTAGAGCAAAAAATAAAAAATACATCATTCTTTGCGCCCCCAACCCTCGCCTTTATCATGTCATTTCAAGCACAATAGTGGCGAGTCACTTTGCTCAGTTCCCACTGGGTTTAGCTAAAAAGTAGTTTTAAAACATTTATGTTGATCCTGCAGTTGACGTTTTATTACTTAGAAAGAATTAAGAACTTGCTGACGGCAGCAGGATGACTTTCTTAGCCACATGAAAGTTCACTCTACCTTATTTATTGCTCAAGTGGGCCTCAAAAATTCGCTTTCCAAGGACACCACTACTGAAGACTGAAGAGCAATATTTATCACTATTAAAGAAATACTTCACTAAGCGTTTATTTAACCTTTTTCCACATAACATAAAAAAGTTCATATAAACATTTCTTCACATAAACATAACACAAAATAAAATAGTTCAGACACACAGGTACCACTGTGTACACTTCTAATGCACACAATGAATACAAAAGCAGGTTCTATCCTGGCTGCTCTTTCACAACAGAGGCCCTATATAAAGGTGAGATTTCTCCTCAGCTTCCCCCTCTCCAGCTTCCTCCTCTGCCTACACCAGCAAAGGGGAAAGAAGGAACCTCAACAACTTTAGCAGCAACACAGGTGACAGCAATAGCAATACCCATCCCCTCTTCCAAACAGAACATTCAATATCTTGGTCAATTTACAGGTGAATATAAAATAGGTAGAAAAGACAGGAATGCCCCTGATCAATTTTTGGAAAATGTAAGGAAATCAATTTAGAATTATAGTTTTCAAAACATAATACTTTTTACAGAGAACATTTGGCTTCCTAAACTCCACCCATTATTGCATACAATGAACACCAGAAAGCACCGACTATTGTTAAGTAACAAAAATATTAGTGCTATTTAGATTGGAAGGTGCCCAGCAGCAAGGAATTCAATACCGTGAATGTCTCTTTTGCATTGCTGTGTATGACATTCAAGTGTGATACTATTATTGTATTTCAAGAAGTTTAGCTGGCAGAAATGTTTGGAAACATTCATATCTGGATGATTAACTCAAATGTGCAGATGTTGTGAGGATCCCGGATTTGATTTAGCTCTTACTAAAGAGCTCAACAAAGGAGATCAGAATCTGGTCAAACCGTGGTGCTCAATCTGACTTAGGAGGTTGTCTGCTGTGCTCAGTTCCACCAAGAGCCCTGGCCCCTCTCTGCTGCATTTTCTTCAGGGTGGTTTGTGGAAAACAGCCCTGGTTTTCCAACACCCACTTGCTTGGACTGTAGGGAGAGGAGTAAGCTGGAGAGGAGGGAGCTGAGGAGAAATCTCATCTCTGCACAGGGTCTCTGTATTGTGAATGAAGAGCCAGGGTAGAACCTGCTTTTGTTTCCAAAATATTATACTGGTATTATTTTGCTTCATTCTGTTATACTGACATGACAGCAGCATCTTTAAAGTGGTTCTGAATGTTTTGTTCATAGGGAATAGCACATGGGGTCCACCGTGCTACTGATTAGCCAGATTTCAATAAGTTTTAAGTATGCATCTGTCACCAAAGGCATTCACCAGAACAATAATATTGTAGTGGGATTGCTTTCTTCTCCTTGAAGAGGGACATCTATTTCCAGTTAGTGATATGACCTCTAGCCCTCAGAGCAAATCTCTTGGTCAGTATAACTTCCTTAAAGGATAAAGGTAGAGTGACTATGGCCTTACCCATGGAGCAATTGATGTCAGAGGTCTTGGTTTAGTCCACGGCTGACTACACTTGGATGAGAAACTTAGAGAAGCTATTTTGAAAACTACCATGCATCATCCCAGACTCAGTTATGAGATGGAATTGATCCAAAACACTTATCTCTTTCTAGATCCAGAACTAAAAATAGTACATATGCCACCTCCAGCTGCATATCCATAGGAGCTTAAGCAATTACCCTTTTTTTCTAGATCAAAAGCTGGAGCAATCATTTACACCATCTCTCCAGATTCAAAGCAAGAGCCAGCTCTTGTTCACAGCTATTTTTCAAGCTCAAGATATAGGACAAACACTTGTCCCAGATTTAGCTATGAGCCAGAACTGACTCAAGACACAGCTCTTTCCAGATCAAGAGTTAGACGACACACAAACACCAGCTCCAATTTCAGAGCAATATCAAGCTCAGGTCAAGCATATATCCATATTTAGTTTCAGAGTCATAGTATGCATAAGACTCATGTCTTTGGATTTCAGGAGGTAGAAAAGCAACTACACAGCTTCAACTTCAAAGCTAAAGCTGACTCAACCAACTGATCTCTTTCAACATTAAGAGGTAGTACAAGAATGAACAATATTCCCAGAATCACTACAAGAGCAAGCTCAAACCACAGTTCTCATACCACCTCTAGAGAGAAGAAACAACTCCAGTTTCATCTGAACAGAAGCAGAAGACTAAAATAACATTCAATATCAATAGCTAAATCAAGACTCTAAAGCCTCTCCAGCTTCAGAACAAGAATAGGTTCAAATAAAACCTCTTCCTCAAGTCCAGGAACCAGAAGAAGCGCCTACATCATTACCAGAAGAGAAAAAAAATCAGTGTCACCTATATTTCTCATTCAAGTTCAAAAGTCAGAACAGCATATATGCCAACAACAATTCTAGAACCAGAGGAGACTTAAGTCACAACTCTCCTTCAAGTGCCAGAACAACCACTATTGCCAGCTACAGCTTTAGGGCTAGTTCAGGTTCAAGCAATTACCTTCATTCTAACTCAAGAAGTAGAACAAGTATATATGCCATCTAATATTCCAGACTTTGGTTATACTCTAGGAATAGTACTTATTGCTCTCAAGAGACTGATCAAGCAGCTATACCAGCTTCAGTGATAGACTCATAGCAAACTCAAACAACAGTTCGCTTTCCAAGTAAATAGCTAGAACAAGCACATACACCGTCTACAACTTCAAAGAGGTACTAAAGGCAAATTTCTCATTCAAGCTCACCATCTAACACAAACACCTAACCTAGATTCAGCTTCAAGATCTCAGTAGAGTGAAAACACAGCTTAACTCTTGCGCAAGCTCAAGAGCTAGAAGAAACAAAGACATTACCTTCACCTTCAGAGCTGAACCCAGCTACAATCACAGCTCTATTTAAAACCCAATACCTCCAGCTTCAGATCAAGAGCAGACTCAAGCCAGTTTTTATTCAATTTGAAGAGTTAGAACAAGTAAATATCCAGTCACACTTTTAGAGTAAGAGCAGACTATTTTAACTGAAATTCTCATTTAACTAAATATCTGGAACAAACAACACCACCAGCCTCAGCATCACAGTCAGACCAGGATTAAGCCAAAGCCCTCTTTTTAGGTCAAGAGCTAGAACAGGCAGATATGCTAGTTCCTTTGAATGACCCAAAGAAATCCCAAGCCATAGTTTTATTTAAAGTACAGTAACTACACTTACTGTAACTTCAGAGCCAGAACAGACTCAAGATAGAGATCTCATTTAAGCCCTAGAGCTTGAACAATTCTATATAGACCTCAATTTCAGAGCCAGAAGAAATTCAAGTAACAACTCTAATTCAATTTCTGGAAAACCATCACAAAGACATCTTTCAGCACTTGGTCCAAAACTCCGTTAATTTCCAATAATAGTTCTAGTTTCAGAATTTAACCTAACCCTAACAAGAGTAGCATCACCAATTCTTCAACTCCAGAGTACTTCAGCTCTAATTGCAGCTCTAGAGTGTTATTCTGTTTAGTTCTAAATCTAGAGGTTCCCAAAGCCAGGTCAATGCTCAGTGGCAGTGAGAGCCAGTTTCTCCCTCAACTCACCTGGTGTCGGTGCCATCTCAGCAGCATTCATCAGCTCCATCAATGCTTACAATGTCAGATTCTAAATCAAAACTAGTAACAACTACAGAACCAATGTGTTCCTTCCTCTTCCCTATAATAGCATTTTTGTGTTTGTTCTTACATGTATTTAATGGTTTTGTTCTGCCATCATTTTATTTATTTAAACTTTAACATTTTGACTATTTGTATTGTATATTAATAAGTAATATTAGATTCACAGTGTTGCAAAACACCACTTGTATCTATTTTCATCAATAACCTGTACCTATGAACAGTCCCTCCTCTCCCTCAGCACCTGGCTCATAGTAATATTCTTTATGTTTCTATAAATTTATTGATTCTGGATTTTTCATGTTAGTGGTATTCACATACATGTCTTTTAATATAAGATCAGCCAATAGGTGAGGAGACTAATATTTGTTTCATTTTTGTTTTTAATAAACTGTTTTTAAAAAATAAAAAGTAGGTCAGTGATTATAAGAATGGCTTTGCATGTGTTTGATCCAGGTGAAGTTTTGAGTTGCAACAGCAGGATCTACTTGAGTTATTTAGAGGATAAGGGATCTTTTAAAAACATATTAGATGTTTAAGAAAGCTGTGGAAAGATTACAGCCTCAGGCTAGGACATATGTAGGTTTAAGCCATCAATGGCCCCTGCCCATGGTTAGTATCTTTTGCTTTCTATACCCAGAAATGAAGCTTCCTAATGCAGAGAAAGTAAGCCCACATAGTGAGGAAAGTTCAAACTCTCCCTGAAAAAAGAAATTGACCCCTGATTGATTGGGGAGTAGGTGAAAGCAGAGCTCTCCCATGACTAAGGGGAGCTGCTGTGGGTTGGGTCAGGCTAGGGGCATACTCTCTGTTGGGTTGTAGAAAGTGACTGAGATGGGACTCCCAATGCAGAGGGAGGGTTGTTTGTTTGCTTTTCCCTTTGGGAGGCAGTTTTAGAATATGGCGTAGAGTACCTATGGATGTTAGAATATTACCCTCCCACAGAAACTGGGAGACAGGGGTGCTATCATTCTTGATGTTAAATTTCAAAGAGATAGTCCCCAGGTGCTTAAGAAAGCTATTCCTGGGTCATAAAGCTGGCAAGAGACTTATTTAGCTTCTGAAAGATTTACAATATATATCAAAGAAAAAGTTACAATGACAGTTTTTCTAACTAAATGCTCAAAAAGAGGAGGAGGTACTTCCCTTAATTTT
Source organism: Condylura cristata (assembly GCF_000260355.1). Lineage (NCBI taxonomy): Eukaryota > Metazoa > Chordata > Mammalia > Eulipotyphla > Talpidae > Condylura > Condylura cristata. The sequence continues at coordinate 28,283,949 of NW_004567115.1, forward strand.
AGTGGGAAGAATGAAGGCACTTATTTTTAATTCTTGTTTGTCCTTAAAAGACAGTGGAATAAAGACTCCCTTGCTCTCCTCCCTCTTTCTAGTCTCTTGTCAGGTTTCTTAATTAACTGAACCTATTTGGATGCAGAGGACAAGAACACTACATAGTAATGAAATCCACATGGCCTCCAGGGTGAATACAGTGTGGAGAATGGTGAAAAGTGGCTCTGGGAAAGCAAAGGAAAGGGGCAGAGAGCAAGAGAAATATGCTTTACTTTAATTCGTTCAAGGCATTCCTACAAGGAGTTGGAGACATTTGTCACCTACAGGAGCATAATAGACAAGAAAAGAAAAGTTTCAAAGATGAGTAAAAAAAATGGGAAGTGTTATTGACTAAACACAAGAGAAAAGAATGGAAAATCTATGCACTAGATTTAATACAGAGACGTATCCACTTGACACAATTTCAGTGGGGTAGTAAGACTAAGAAGCAGAGTATGGTAGTTTTAAAAAATGAACAGAGTGTCAGAAAGTAGAGACTGGAAGTGACCCTTCCAGTCTGTGGAGGAAAGGAAGAGATTTACTCTAATTTCTAGAGTATAAAGAACATTTTTTAGCATGGAAAGACATGAACACATTTAATCTCTACTGGAAAATGCTGTGTTATTGACTAAAGAGACATCTAAATGCTTTAAATAATACATGTGTGGGAGAAAGAAGAAAGGAAGCTATAGGAGAGAGGGAATTGTTAATTAAGTCTTACACTGAGAAGACAGAAGGAAGTGGAATGTAGCGCGCAGCATGGCAGCATAATTTAGGGGTTAAAAATACTGGCTCTGGCCCTCCCTGATGGCGCATAGGGTTAAAACACAGCACTTAGAAGCCAAATCCACTTCCACATGAGTTTGATCCCAGCCCCAGAGGTGATCTACAGGCACAGCAGACCTCTCCTGACCCCTACCCACTGCCCTCTTCAGCAGTATACTTTTTCTATATGCCTGTTCTGCTCCCCATTCTGTCTCTGGTGAATCCTTTCACCGCCCCTGCACCTCTGGCCTGTACCCCAGTTCTGTATGCATAAATAAACCTTAAAAAAAAAAATACTCGGGCCCACCCTGGTGGTGCAGCGGGTTAAAGCACTGTACTGAGAAGCTAAAGCCGCTTCCCCAAGAGTTTGATTCCCGCCTGCCCCGGAGGTAACCACATGGCATGGCAGACCTCTCCTGACCCACCCGCTGCTCCCCTCAGCAGTGTACTTCGTAGATCTGCCTGTTCTGCTCCCCACTCTGTCTCTGGTGACGCCTCTCGCCACCCCTGAGCCTCTGGCCTGTACCCCAGTTCTGTATGTATAAATAAATCTTTAAAAAAAAAAATACTGGCTCTGGAGATGGGTGGTGGTTAAAACCAAAAATCCAACTGAGCTCATTTTAAAGATCTAATTGCTTTATTAGACGACTCATGAATTTGGGCAGCATCCTACTAAGCAAATAGAAAGTATTTATAGGCAAAAAGAGGGTAAGATAAGTGAAGTGGGGATTATTTCAGGTTTAGGTAAACTACCTAAAGGAAATGGAAAGAATCTTGTGACAGATTATTTTATTTTTCTTTGATGCATGGAAAAGGCTCCTTAGTTGATGCTCAGCAAAGAAGTGCATACTGATCAGTTAGGAGGACATTCTTGCCAGGGGGAGGAGTTTTGAAAGTAAAATTAGGCTAGGTATTTAAGGTGTTAAGTCTTGGTGGGATTAGCTCAAGTGTCTTCATTTTAACAGTGATCTAGTTTCAACCCTGAATTAGTCATAAATCAGCTTTGTAATCTTGAAATAATTTTCTCATTTTTAAGACATTCAATGTGATCACACTTATAAAATGTGTAATGTATTGGCCTCCCTCTCCTAAACATTCAGTGAGTGATATTCAGTGTTACCATTAGTACAAGTAAGAGGCCATCCTGCAGAAGGAGGATCCTCTTTTCGGTTGTAAAAATGCAGACTGGGCCCTCCTTGGTGGCGCAGCAGGTTAAAATGCAGCACTGCAAGCTGGCCGCCATGGCTTCAGTGCCTGTTCTGCTCCCCACTCTCTCTGGTGAATCCTCTCACTGCACCTCTGACCTGTACCCCAGTTCTGTATGAATAAGTAAATAAATCTTTAAAAAAAAAAAAAGAAAACTGGATTGACCCTTAATCCAGCCCAATTTGAAAACCAATGGCAAACAAATTAAACTAAAACAAGGGAGTAAGACAACCTGAGACCCAATGCTATTTTGTTTCTGAGAAATAGAATATGCAAGTAAGGAAATGATATTGAGCTAGGCAGAGGGAGTAAATTGATTCAAGTTTTATGAAGCAAGAATGCTAATTAGGGAGAGTTGGATTGCTAGGCAGTGTAGAAGGCTCCTACAGAATGATGGTCTTGAATTTGTGGTGGCACTAATTGGTATGTGATCATGCTCAGTACAATGGAAAATGAACCATTTGATAATGTGTATTAAATTTAGCTCTCATTATCCAAAATGGTAAGAAAAAAAATGGGTTACATAGTTTTCATTTTTTGAAGTAAAAACAATTTTATTTATAGTTTTTTTTTTTTTAAACTGAATGCAGGGTCTAATTTATTTTGAACATCTGTCTATAAAGTCATTGAGTATCATGTCAGGTGATGTTCTCAGCTCCCATTTGCAAAAGATAAAGAATCATTCACTTGGGGTTAATTATGCTGGAGAAAAGTGAAGTTTAGGAATGAAGAAAATACAGCTGAAGTTGATGCTATAGAGAGGAAAAATACATATTTTCCATGTAGCTTTAGGCAAAGAAAAAGGGTAAGAGCAAGAGAAAAATGTTAGGCTTTTAACATTGAAGGTACCTTACTTCAAAGGAAAGGTTAGCATTTTGGGACATTAACAATTATGCCACTCATCTCTCAAATATTAGATGTTTCAGGCAAGGGCTAGCTGAATGTAGTTTCAAGGTGCAGGCCTCTGAAGAGTACCTGCCTGAAAGACTGGCATTCTGTATGTAGTATTGATTAAAGAGGGATCCAAATTCTTTAGAAAACAGATGTGTAGGAGGCAAAGGATCCTTCCTATTATTAAGATTTCAAAAGTCAACCTGTATTTTCACTCAACTCACTTCCCTGGGGACTGATAGAGTTTGTCAAGTTTTATAAAACTTTCCCTTATCCTAAAAGTACTATGGAAAAAAATCACACTTTTTGTTTTTCAGTAATTTTTTTTTGGATGGGTATTTTCTATATCCCTTGAAATTAATGGAGATATTTTGAGACAGGTTGAGGTATAAGTGCCTAGGCAGGTTTATATTCTGTAATTACTTTAAGTATTTTTCGAGTACTTATTGGAAGGAAGACAAAAGAATGGAAAGAAGTATACTGAAAGTGACTCAGTCTTCGCTCTGAGCAGACACTCTACACAGCAGCAGTGCAGCTTTGGCTTCCAACTGTGTCCAGCCCAGCAAAATAAAAACCCTTGGTAACCTTGGAAGGTATTTATTTACTCTCTGAGTCATTCATTATTCGCCACCCATTCTCTCCTTCCTTATATTGCCAAGCTACTCTTACAGTCACCTGAGAAAAGTTTGAAAAAATGGAGTTTTCTTCATTTTTAATATAATTCTAGTGACTTTTAAAAAAGTATATTTTATAGATTATGCTAGTTTTAGGGGATTAGTCTAACCCTTAATCAGCCCAATTTGAGAGCAAATGGCAAACAAATTTAACTAAAATAAATACCTCACAATGTCAATTTATTAGAAAAGTTTGAATCATACCTCATCTGACATTCTTGGAAATAATCAATAGCAAATTCGTTCTTGGCATTCAGGCTATGATTCTGAAAGGAACAGTAGATCCAGCCAAAAGAAATAAAACAAACACACACACACACACACACACACACACACACTACCTCATAGTTGGAAATGGGCATCATAAAACTCCTAAGAGATATGGCAATTTAAAAAGAGGATGTTAAAGTACGCTGTTGATTCCTTTACTCAGAAATGATATCAAAGATGATGTCACCATACCAAATTTTTGTGTAATAGAGCTTCTTTTCTGCTGACCATTTACACTAATCATAAGAATATAGTTGAATAGGGGCTATTGTAATTGTATTTGTTTGGTAGATCTGTGTTTTGAGAAGTGTATGTATTTTCCTTTTTAATTTTTTTTCTTTCTTTTTTTTTTTTTTTCCAGAACAGAGCTTCCCACTCACTCCCAAATAAGAGAAGTGTGGGGAAAAAAAGGCATATTTTTACTCAGAAGATCATGTTCTCTTTAATGCGCACACTATTCCAATGGAAATGATGCTTTGGAAAAGGGCAGTTGTTATTTATAAAGAAGGTTCTTTTCAGAAGCAGGATTTCTCTAAAATCCCCAAATGATATTTTTGCCTCAGAACATTTCTGAGTTTCCAGGATCTCTTTTACTGTTCCGCTACTAGTAAGAGGAGCATTGTCCTTTTGGAAACACATTGAGGATAGTCAGCATTCCAGAAGGGCTATGCTGCATTTTAAACCTCTGATTGGGTCTTATAAATCCTTCTCTTTTCCCTGTACTCCACCACTCACTCAATGCCTCGAGAGCCCAGAACGTCACACTGTGATGCCTGTGAAAGTCATGGTACGCCCACCTACCAGACCCACATCTGTGTACATTTTCCTCATTTCCTCATTAGAACAAACATTTTTATGATCAGTCAGATTAGTTTAATTTTAAAAAGTTAATGGGATAATTTTGCATTAAAAAGTCCAAGCTATATCTCATATGTTCTCTTACAGCAACTAGAACTTACTGAGCATTTTCTATGAGCTCATGCATATATATGTATATAATGTGTGTATATATGTGTGTACATATACATGTATTTATGTCTATGCATATGTATATATATGCCTGTTATTTGATGTAACAAATATATATATGATGCCTGCATATATGATGTCATTTGATGCAATGCTTGAATTCCAACATTTCTTTGTTGATTTTCTGTCTGGTAGCTCATTATTGAAAAGGAAAAATTGAGGTCCCCTACTATTATCGTATTGTTTATTTTTCCCCTCAGATCTGTTAGTTTCTGTTTATATATTTAGAAGTTCTACATATATGCTTAATATATTTAGATCTTGGATGAATATTAAATGGTTATATCCTCTTGATTGTTGACCGCTATTATTATAGATGGCTTTCTTTTCTTTTGTTACTATTTTGATTTGAAATCTATTTTGCCTGATATAATATGGCTATTTCAGATTTTCTTTGATTGACACTTGGCATAGAATATCTTCTTCCACACTTTCATTTTGAACCTATGGGTATCTTTTGAGCCAAAATGTGTTCAGTAAGCAACATATCATTGGTTCTTAATTTTTATCCACCCGGTCACTTTGTATATTTGTAAATTCATTGCATCTGCATGTAGAATGATTATTGATATATGAGGATCTATAGCTTCCATTTTGTCATTCACCTTAGGTTGGTTTGTTTCTCCTTTGTTTAATTTTTCCTCTTTGGCCTACCTTTGTAAATTAGCAAATTCCTTTGAATTATGTTCACTTTTTCCTTTTTTATGTTTTGTCAATTTACTCTAAATTTTTTGCTTTATGGTTACCATAATAAATCTCAAGATAAGCCAGTCCATTTTATGCTGATATTAACATTTTTGTCTGTCTGTAAAGATGCAACTTCTTTGGTCACTCCAGCTTATATTTTTTATGCCACAATTTACCTTTTCCTTTCAGTATTTCTTGCAAGGCAAGTTGAGTGCTGATCAACTTCCTTAGTTTGTGTTTACAAGTCTCTATTTTTCCTTCATATCTGAAGGAAATTTTGTCTTGGCAGGCAATTGTTTTCTTTCAGCAATTTGAATATGTTGTTCTACTCTCTTCTAGTGTAGAGTTTCTAGTCTAGAGTTTCTGCTGAGCAATCTGTTGATAGCCTAGTGAGTTTATTCTCACTTTTACCATGGCTTCTTTTCATACTAATTTTTTCAGCTTTCATTGTTTATTTAATAAGACATATATTCTAGAATTTATGAATAATGCAGCCATTTTTTTTTTTAGCTCACTTTGTAGCACTATTTTAGAAAGAGTGAGCCCTTAGGGCCTCCCTGGTGGTGCAAGGGGTTCACTGTCAGCACTATCAAGCTCTCAGCAGCCACTGCAGCATGAATGCAATCGCAGGCCTGCTGGGAGCTATGATGCAACAGACCTCTCCCTTCTTGCCCACCACTCTCCTCAACTGTCTATTTAAGTAGATCTGTCTGCTCTGCTCCCTACTGTCTCTGGTGAATCCTCTCACCTTCCCATCCCCCATACCTCTGGCCTACACCCCAGCTCTTGTATGCATAAATAAATAAAACTTTTTAAAAAATGAGCATTTATTGGTACTCCTAAACTGTAAATGATGAACTAAAATGTCAACATATTAGGTGTCATCATAGAAAAAACCCTCAAGTTTTCTTAATGCCTATATGCCATGTATATATATTTAAGCAAATTTAATTACTTATTAAGTAAACATCTTTGCATAAGCTGCCTTCTTTTTATCTTCAGTATCTTTATGTTTGTTTGACATTCACCAAGTCCACCTGAATAACCTTATGTTCTGGTGCTACTTCCTGAGCTTTCTTAAGCTCAGCCAGTGCTTGGTCGAATTCTTTTAATCCTTGTTATCCTTGAGCTCTGCAATACAGTGCTTTGGTATTTGATGGGTCTATTTCAAGAGCCTCCAAACAACTGTCTATTGCTCCCTGCCAATTTGACATCCTCAGCTTACAAGCACGAATATTCAACACACAGCTTAAAAGCTACATGTTACAGTTTCCATCTATCTGTTTTATCAATAACAGCCTTTGAACTTTCCTCTTATCTATATATTTTTGTATTTTTGTAGTGCCTATCTTTTAGTTCTGGGGGTTGGAAAAAAAAGTATGCCCAATATCTTTTGACTTCTGTTATTAAAAAAATTTATGTACATCTTTTAGATCTATACTGCATCCTCAGAGAAATCTGGTGATTGTCACCAGAACCATTTTTTGGGACTATTCCCCAATTGCCTCCCTTCCTTCAATTCTCTACACTCTACAATTATGCACAATTTGAAGGGTCTCCACCATTCACTTCTGCATTTTTCAGTATTCCTGCATACCAGTCACTTTAATTACTTGACAAAACACTACATTCCTCATTCAAATGAGTTGGTACAGTCATAATAATGAACAGAGAACCATTTATATTGCAGCCTGCATTTTCCATGCTCAACAAACCCTTCTGATCATGTTTATAATGCAAATTTTCACCTTCAAATTTTTTTTAAAGATTTTATTTATTTATGCATACAGAACTGGGGTACAGGCCAGAGGTGAGGGGGAAAGGTGTGTGAGAGGACTCACCAGAGACAAAGTGGGGAACAGAATTGACAGATCAATGAAGTACACTGCTGAGGGGAGCAGCGGGCAGGTCAGGAGAGGTCTGCCACATGGGTCATCTCCCTGGCTGGGGATCTGGCAATGTGGTGAAGCACTGCAGGGAGTCTCATGGTGCTGTGCTTTAAGCTGCTGAGCCACTAGGGAGGGCCCTCACTTTCAAATTTCTCACCATAAATACTTTCTCCACCTGTCCCATTCTGCTTTGAAAAGTCTACACCCTGAATCATAAATGTCTTAATAATTCAGAAAGGGCATCCCTTGAAATGGAGAGGTTTCCCAGTGGTAGGTCCAATGCCTTTTTCTCTACCACATAATCAGTGAAATTTTTCTGCAGTTTCAGAAATTCAGAATTATCTGCAAGCAAATCAAAGACAATTCAATCAACTCGCTCTGATGTTTACATTAAATGACGAAGATGCTGGGCTTTCCAGGGTTGGAGAACTCAACTTGAGTGGACGGTGTGATATTTTGACCTGCAGCTGTGTTCAGAAGTGGGCTTGTGGCTACTGGATAGCTCTAACCCAGCAACTCCTCTCTCCCTGAAAAACAGCAGCAGTATTAATTTTCTATCTTTGATTTTGACAGTTTGGTTATAATGTGTCTAGGTAAATTCTTCTGGTATTGAGATAATAGGGTAATCTGTTGGTTTCTTGAATATGGATGCCCATGCCTTTCCCCAGGCTTAAGACATTTTAGTAATTATCTCTTTAAATGCTCTGTTCCCTTCTCTCAATCATTCTCCTCTGGAAACCCTCTTATCCAATATTTTGATTGAGCCCACAGATAAATCTAGCTTTCTTCACTCATTTTTATTTTTTTCTCTTTGTTCTTTTCAAAATTCCTTTCCTCTAAATACATCTGCTCTACTCTACTCAACAAGACGTTTTCTTGTTGTATTCTTCATCTTATTCATTGAATTATGCAGCTCTAAAATTTCTATTTGTTCCTTTTTATGTCTCTATCTTTGTAAAGCATTCATTTCGTTCATTTATATTTTTCTTAATATTACCGAATTATCTTTTTTAGTTTTCTTGTAGCTCCTGAGAGTTTTTCAATACAGCTTTTTGAATTCTTTATCAACTAGATCATTGTATTTCATGGCTTTGAGCTTGGCTATTAGAGAATTGTTGATATCCTTTGGAAACGACATATTTCTTTGATTTTTAGAGTTGATTTTACTTTTGTGTTATTGCTTTCACATTTGACATATTTTTTGCTGGTTATCTTCAGATGAGATACTGTGATTTAATATTACTTCTCTGGGGGTTCCTAGATTTATTGCATATAGTTGCTTCACACTTCTTGCTCCCTCTTGTGGCAGAATTCTAAAAATTACTGTGTTTTTTCTATTTTCTTATAATTTACTAAACTTCTGATAATTTCCAGATGATGGCACTGTAGCTCCAGTTTGTGGTTTTTATGTTGCCCACAGACTGATCCATTTTTCTGAGATCACTGCAATTACCCAACTTTCTCTCACAGCTGCACCCAGGAGTATGTAAAGGAGCTGGACTCAAAGTGGGAGAGGTGTGGGCTTAACACTTGGGGTGTTGAGAGTGCCCTGAGATTCAGTAGGGAGTCCGGTGTAGAGTAGTCTGAGGCTGAATGGACTGCCAGCCAAAATTGTGAAGCAGAGAGCAGAACTGCATTCTTTTGATATTCTTACTGATTCCTTCCCTTTTTCCTCCTACTCCCACCTTGCACCCAAGAAGATACCCCTTAGTACTAAGGATGATGCCAGATAGAAATGGATTTCCTTCTCCAGCTAGGACCTGCACAAGCAGAGTAGCCAGGCATCACTGCCTCCCACCTTCTCTGTGGATGAGGCCACCACTGCTGGATAAAGACCTATGTCACGTTGCCCTGAGTGGGAGGAGGTCCTCCCTCTCTGCAGTGTCCAACTCATTTCTTTGCTGTTCCAATCTCAACCAAGTATCTCTTCAGCAGACTGGACTGGCACAAATTCTCTCTCTCCTGTGTGTATCCACCAGGTCAGCATTCTCCAGGTTTCCCTTACCACTGCAAGTAGTTTCTCTCAGTTCCTTGTGTTTGTAGACCTTGCTGTGGTCTTGCTTATTGTTAGACTCACAGTTGGACCAGAGTCCTTCCAGGTCCCCTTGCATAAGGTGATGGATCTCACAGCTCCTGCTGAGGCAATTCATGGATGAATGCCTATTATCTGTTTTTTTAAAAGTGATAGTTTCTGTCTCTATAACGCTGGCATCATTCAGATTATGATTTTTCAAATCTCATTCTATTAATTTTGTGTATCACTCTTACTAATTTGTGTATGTTGCATCCCAGAATAAATCCGACTATAGCATAATTTAAGATCCTTTTAATGGTTTGTTGATTTTTGGTCATGTTTTATGGAGAATTTTTCATCTACATTTCATCAGTTAGTCTACAGTATGCTTTCCTTCATGTCCTGTACTTATGTAATTTAGTATCAGTGCACTATCCTCAGATGGTTGGGAGTATCATCTCTTTAATTCTTTGGAAGACTTTGAGATGTGTGGTAGAATTTGCCAGTGAAGTTGTCTAGTTCTGATCTTTTCTGTGCTGCGAGGGTTTTGGTCACTGATTTGATTTCTTTACTTACTGATTTGTTCAGAATTTGTTTTTCCTTACTCAGTCCTTGTTTACTGAAGTTTGCATTCACTGCCACCTTGGAAATATTCCCAGTTGGCTACAGAGTCGAAGAAGGTATGGGATTGGCACTTAGACATAGGATGTGGAGTTAGGAGGATCTTCAGGTGAGGTATTCCCAGAGACTTTTGGTGCACTTCTGCTGGAGTCCTGAACAAAATCAGCAGAAATTGCACCCTTTTAGTGCTCTCTCATAGACATATGTGCCTATTTCCTGGGGTCCTCGGTCCTCCCAGCCACAAAGGTCTAGCTAGCCTCAATACCACTTTGGCCTCTTCAGGAAAATGGTAGAGGCCAACAGTGTCTCTTAAACTGGGGAAGCCAGGCATTGACTCCCTGCTCTCCCTTTTCCCTGCATGAGAGGTTGCAATCTGTTAGTTCATCTCTATATTCTGCTGCCTTGAGGATGTATGGAGCTGGCAAAGTTCCTCATACTCTCTCCAATATATTCATAGTATTTTCTTCCTCTAGCAGAATACTGGAATCTCTCCTCAGGAAACCAAGACTTCCACAAAGGTTCATTGGTCTTTAAGGGTCAAATTAGCACACCCCGGGTATGTCCATACTGCAGTCAAGAGGGTTGAGCCTGGTCCACAGGTTCCTGCCATTTCAACAACCTTACTAAGGTTCTCCTACCTTATTACACAATGTGTATGGTCAAGACTCTTCCCGGAGGGTAGTACATAACATTCACAGTTGTGCCTTTGCTCATAAATATAAGTCAGTTAGAAGGTCAAAATGGGGGGAGGCAGTGTTCGGGAGGGGAGAATAAAATGAGAATTATTTTTTGCCACCATGATATTAATATCACTTCTCATCCTTAACTTCTCATTGCTTTGCACTCATGGAGTAAATAAATCTGAGTCAAACCTGCCTCCTAGGACAGGTGGGCCTTCCTTTTATACTCTGGGCAGTTTTGAGGGTAATTCAGATTCATAAAGTGTGATCACATATCTCTATCCTCTCTTCTCTTCCAAGAGTCTTCTTCTTTGAGCTGATTCTAAAATTTAGATTCTTTGGGGAAAAACATAAGTAGTAATTTGAGTTCATCTTTGGTAAGAGTAGTTGTTGGAACAACAGGCAACAGTGATATACTTTGGTTCCCATTCAGCTATTATGATTTACAATGCATCTTACTTGTAACTTTATTAGAGAAGTTAGGGGTAAGTGACAGGGGAAAATGTTAGTATTCCTTGATCTTAAACCAGAGTCCTTTCATTAACACATTACTTCATATTAAATTCCTATCATTTTAGGCTATCTTAAATTTTGGATATTTAGTTTACTAGCACTACAGGCATTTCAATAGATATTTAAATGTATTTATTAGTGCTTGTGCATATTAACAGAGATGTTTATGTACCAAAGACAGGTGGGATTTTCTTTTTTAATGTACAAAGTATTTGACCCATGACAGGGTGGTAACTAGATGTGGCTTTTTTTTTATTACAAAGTTTATTTTTACATCATTTTGCACATTTTTTTTTTCCATCTCGATTGTAATCCCCGCGGGTTTCCCATCACCAAATCACCCCTGTGCCACCACCATAGTCCCGTATATTTCCCTCCCTTCCCCCCTCCCCTCGTTTTTGATCCCATTCCCCACTCCACCCCCACAAAATGTCTCTGATATATGGTTGTTCATTATTTTTGTTATTTTCTCGCCTGGTCCATTATACTCCTGCTATGAGTGACACCATCCGGTATTTTTCTTTCTCTTTCTGGCTTATCTCACTAAGCATGATCTTTTCCAGCTCCATCCAAGTTGCTGCAAAAGACATGTGTTTCTCTTTTTTGGTTGCTGAGTAATATTCCATTGTATCTATGTACCACATCTTTCTAATCCAGTCATCTACTTTTGGGCATTTGGGCTGCTTCCATGTTTTTCCAATTGTAAATAAAGCAGCAATAAACATGGGGGTACAAGTATCTTTTTCAATCAGTGTTTTCGTGTCTCTTGGGTAGATACCTAGGAGTGGGATTGCTGGGTCGTAGGGAAGCTCCATGTTTAGCAGTTTGAGGAACCTCCAAACAGTTTTCCATAGTGGTTGTACTAGTTTGCATTCCCACCAGCAATGCAGGAGAGTTCCTTTTTCTCCACATCCTCGCCAACATTTGTTGTTGCTAGTTGTTTGAAGATGTGCCATTCTCACTGGGGTGAGGTGGTATCTCATTGTGGTTTTAATTTGCATCTCCCTTATTACGAGTGATGTTGAACATTTTTTCATATGCCTGTTGGCCATCTGCAGTTAGATGTGACTTTTTTTAAATTGGCATAGCATTGGCCCGAGACCGTGGGCAGGACCAGAAACCTTCTGTTGCTCTCTTGACATCATTTTTGCAGTTCTTGCTTCGGTTACTAGGACCGCTCAGCGTCTCCCCCTGCGCTCTTGAACTAACTCCTTACTGAGACGCCTGAGGAAGCTGGGCTGGAGGAAGCAGACCCTCACGTGGCCGTGAATGGCAAGGTCTAAACTCCTTGGTGCTGCAGGTGCAGCCAACCCCTGGGGCACCAGAGGAGGAAGTAGGCAGGGCTGAGAGGGCGCCCAGCCCCCAGGAAGGAAAATGCAGAAGAGCAGAGGCCCTCAGCCACTGCCCGCCCGCCCATGCCCACATCCTGACTCCACTGCGAGCCACTGTGGGGGCACAGCCCGCAGTGGGCCACAGCCAGGGCTGGAGGAATGCCCGCCTGCCTCACCACCCCAGGCCTCGCTCTCGAAGCTCTGCCAGAGTCAAAGCTGCAGAGAGACGAGCTCTTGGCCCCTGGCTCACCAGCTGGAATTACATACATAAAATATTGCATAGATTTTAGTTGTACAATATTATAAGGCTAGATTTATAAACAAACATGTATATATAAATTTAAATTACACTTGTCACCAAAAAATCCATTTTCTGTCCATCACCACAATCGCTCTTTTTTGCAATTTATTTATTCCCATTCTCCCATCCCTTCTGGTAACTACTATTTTGTTCTTAAAGTTTGAGAGTTTTAGTTTAGTTTTTCAGATATTTGTTTTTAATATCATATGACTGAAACCATATGGTATTTGTCTTTATCTTATTTCACTTAGCATAATGCCCTCTAGACTCATCCATGCTGTTGTAAATTACATGATTTCATATTTTTTAGCTGAGAAATATTCTATTCCGTATATATGTATATATACCACCTCTTTATCAATGCATTCATCTATTGGCACTTTGGATGTATCCATCTCTTGGCTACTATGAATAATGCTGTGATAAACATGAGGGTGTATATATCTCTTTGAATTAGTATTTTCCTATTCTTTGGATAAATCCAAGAGTGGGATAGCTGGATGATACGGTATTTCTTAATTTTTGAAAAATCTGAATACTGTTTTCCATGATGGCTGCAACAATTTACATTCCTACCAACAGTGCATAAGGTTCCCTTTTTTCTGCAGAGGGTAAAAATTTCTGTATGTGTACAGCTATCTATACTAGTCAAAGTTCTCCTGGTTTAAGAAACAGAGACTGACTTAGGCAAACTCAGAGGTGAGACTACTGATAACAGAACTATTTTACAACTGGTCTAAGTGATAGTCAACAGAAGCCGAAGCAGTTTATCACTTCATCTCTTCTTGCTCATCTGCTACATTTCTCATTGTCCCCTCCTCTCTTTCTCTTTCTCTTTTTCTTTCTCTCTCTCTCTCACACACACACATCATGTTGTCTTCATTTTTCTTTCTTCAACTAATTGATCTCTGTATTTTTGTTCACTGATTCCAAATATTTATGATAAAGACATAAGAAATCAAGATTATTGTTTCAAACCCAGGGACAGGCAGCATCAGTCAAGGAATCCAGAAAGAAGCTGTGATCCTGCATTGCCATTCATAGTTGCTTACTTCCTAACTAAAAGGTTTTTACAGATTCTGGGAAAAAGTCTAAATCATTATTTTTACTACTAAAATTGTGTACTATTAAAGTAAAAACATTAAGTCGTGGGAAATAGAATATTTCTAATCAATTCCTATGCATAAGAAAAATGCAGTCTTTCATGTGAGGCTTCCCTCACTTCCTTACCACTCAGACATCTGCATAGGGAAGCTCATTGCATGGCAACTGACTTCATCAATGTGAACAAGGAAGAGAGGACAAGGACAAGAGGTTGACTGTTAGTTTGTTTTTGAATTAATCTTGAAAGTAACAATGATTTAGGTTTCACCCATACTTACATGAGGGATTATATAAGGGCTAACAGGAGTCGGGATCACTACAAAGACTATCTACAACAGTTACCCCCTGGCATACACTGCCTCGCATTCTTCTCACATGCAAAAGATAATCTCTCCCTCAAAATATAATCCCATTGAAATGGGAAGCACTGTTTTGGACCCCTTTCTCATCAAACTAGGCAGGTCTGTATTAAAAGAGAAATTTCTATTCTTTCTGAAATGAAATGAAGAGTTACTCCATAATATAACTTACAAACAGAAAAATTAATATTCATTAAGCTGAAAATGTTAACCAGCTAACAGCAACATCTTTTCTTCCTTTGTTGATCAAAGAAAACCCAAATTTTATATCTTTAGTTTTCATTTCAGAAGCTAAGACACCCACACTAAATCATTTGCTGGAGAAGCAAAGAAACACTACTTCCTGCTATCCCCTGGTATATCATCATTGTCCATTCAGAATTTCTGCATTAGTATTACACCTTTGGGTCAGCCCTTGACAATATCCATCACTCTATGAGCATTGTAATTATACTAGGTGATACTGATAAGGTGTAATATGAAGGTAAAATTGGGCAAAGCTACAAAACAGTGCCTTTTAAGAGCCATAGAAATGATGCAGAAAGTGAGGACTGGGAAATCAGTGATGACAAGGATGAATGAGAAAGAGATGAAAATGGAAACAACTCTTGAAGAATGAGTCAAAGTTAAGTAAAGAAGATGAGGGATATTGTAAGCAGCTAGAATTCTAGCAAAGATACAGAAAATAGAATAGTGGAAAATAGATGGAAGAGAATTTGGTCAGACTAAGGGAAGAGAGAGTCCTTTTAAAGCAGATTCAGAAATATGGAGGAAAAGATACAGCATGTGAATTTACAAATGACAAAATCTCTTTTAGCTCAAACGCACTAGTACTTAGTTCTGTACTTTGCATGTATAGATTTTTATAAATGTCTATTGATTTGTACTGAATTGAAATGAAATGACTCCTGACCTAAGTATCAAACGATCGAATACAAAAGTGTGTTGTTGCTTTTTTTCCTTGCTTCTAACCTACTTATGACCTGGTGACAAGTTTTTTTCCTGACTCTGGTTTTTACCTGTGAAGTGGTGCTCTTGGATAAAAATTAACCCTTTGACTAAAAGAGCACTGTTATAAGCAGAGATTCACACTCCGCTCATGAGCTCACACCCAGCTTTCCTCAGCTTGGTATGCCTCACCACAAATACTTCTAAGGCAAGATAGCTTAGGCACAACTAATGGCCACCATTGTATATTACCCACAGAAAGCACTTAGAGGAGCCCTTGAAATATCTTCAGTAAATGCATGTCAGCCTTAGGGTTACCAGTGTATTTTAAATTTTTCAGTCTGCTCTTCAGGTTTTATTCGATCTATATATATGCTTTTGGATTTTTTTCTTGTTCAGACTTAAAGTTTTGGGTGCTTACATAACATATACCAATCTACTGTATGGTAACCTACCTAATTTAACCCAAATTTTCTAGGCTTAAGACTTCAGAGTTTTGAATAATGCAAATGTCTTCAACTGCATTTTATAGCTGAAATCCATGTCAAAAATAAGGGCTGGGTATTCTAAATGTTAATAAAACTAATTGAATAACAGCCCATGACTTCCTATAAATTCTTGAATTAAAATGTTCCAGAGAACATTTCCTCATAGATTGATGTTAGCAAACCAAAGGATTTAAAACACTGGTATTTACTCATATATTACTTTATAATTTGTATTTTTCACTTAGGTGATCTCATTTGGATCAAGGAATTGGGTAACTGTGTGCAGCTTACAATTTAAACCAGGCATCTATGTTATCTGTAACAAATCAAATATGTCTTTTGCCATTCCAAGTCTGGAGGCACAAAGGAAAAATTGGAAATCAAGACAATCATAAAGTAGGTAAAAATTCATTGGTGATTATTTCTCCTTTTACTCTAAGGATCCTTTGCCCATTTCATAATGATGCCTCTATAATGGCCTTTACTGAATTCATCTCTGTGATTTTAATCAAGGCATTGCACTTGTGGACATTTCAGGGCCTTAAATTTGGAAAGAAAGTTTCCATGGAGCTGTTAGTTACAGTCTATGTAACTGGACAATAAAAAAAAAAGTATTGATAATTGTTCTGCAACGGGCAATTATTATGGAGGAATAAATATAAGATCTGACACCCTTAAGGAGTAAATATAATATCTGATGTGAACAGTGTAATTGATAACATAACACAGGCATATGTTACTAAAAGCCTGAAAATGAAACTTTCCACAATGAATAATATAGGCAATAAAAATAAACAATCCAGTCCAAAAATGGGCAGAAGAACTAAACAGACACGTGTCCAAAGAGGAAATGCAAATGGCCAACAGGTATATGAAAAAAATGTTCAACATCACTTATAATCAGGGAAATACAAATCAAAACCACAAAGAGATATCATCTTACACCAGTGAGAATGGTACATGTTAAAAAAAAACAAACAGCAAAAACAAATGTTGGCAAGAATGTGAAGGATGTGTACAGAAAGCGTCCCTCCTATGCTGCTACAATGCAAACTGGTCTAACCACCATAGAAGGTTGTGGAGTATCCTCAAACTACCACATAGAGCTACCATATGACCCAGCAATTCTATTCCTAAAAATCTACCCAAAGAACACAAAACATTAATACAAAAGGATACCTGCACACCTTTGTTTATTGAAGCACTATTTACAATAGGTAAAATGTGGAAACAACCTATATCTTACAACCAAAAATAGATAACTGGATCTAGACGATGAGGTACACATATACAATGGAATGCTATACAGCAATCAAAAAAGATAAACTCATGCCATTCAAGCAACAAGGATGGAGCTGGATGGGATTATGCTCACTGAAATAAGTCAGAAGGAAAAAGAAAAATATTGGATGGTTTCTCTTATTGGAGGGATATAGGAGAACCAAATCAGTGATCAGGAAAAACATAATAGCAAATAAAAAAATTAGCAGGCAACTATATATCAAACATTCTGCAAGAGAGGAGGAAGGAAAGGGATCAAAACAGGGGAAGGAAGAGCACAAGGGACTTTGGAGATGGTACAGGGTGAATTGGTGGTGGGAATTTTACAGGGACTACGCCTAAGAGTAGAAAGCAAATGTTGTACAAAAATGAACAATGATGTAAAATATATATAAATACTTAATTTTTTTAATTGCAAAGAAAAAAGCTATAGGTTTTCATAAGTGAGTGGAATCACTTCTATCTTGAGATATAGGATGTTTTCAGAGGGTTGGGTTTTCCTGTACACTACCAACATGCTGAACCTAAACTTGGAATTAGTGTTGAACCTAGACCTGGAGTGCACCTCTTCAGAGATATGTTACCATGACTATTCCATGATCACCATAACACACCAATAACCCTCCACCATAGTCCACTGCTCCCCTCCCCCCTTTACTCTTCACCCTCTTCCCTCTGGTAGCCCCAATTCAGCAGTCAGGTTTTATTTCCCAAGATTTATTTATGTATGCATACAAGAACTGGGATACAGGCAGAGGTGCAGGGGGTGAGAGAGCTCACCAGAGACAGAGTGGAGAGCAGAACAGGAAGAATGACTGAAATACACTGCTGAAGGGGAGCAGCGGGCAGGTCAGGAGAGGTCTGCCACATTATGTGTGTCACCTCCCTGGCTGGGGATTGAACTCGCTGGGGAGAGCTTCATAGTGCTGTGTTCTAACACCTTGCACCACCAGGGAGGACCCCAGCAGTCAGATTTTAAAACTATTTTTGGTTTATTTTTTTCCTGATCTTTTGTTTTGTACTTTATAGTTCATATATAAATATTATCATCTGCTATTTAACTTTATCCTTCTAAATTATTCATCTAGTTCCATCCATTTTATTCCAAATATTGTTCTCATATCTCTTTCTTTCTTTGGTGTATTAGCTGAATAATATTCCAGTGTGTATATATGCCACAACTTCATTGTCCCCTCACCTATAGCTGGGCAGTTTCCATAACTTGGATATTATAAACAGAGCTGTGATGAACATCGGCATGAACATATCTATTCAAATTAGTGTTCTTGTATTCTTCAGATAGATACCTAGGAGAGGAATTTCTGGATCATGTGACAGATCTATTTTTAGACAGGTGCACACAAAGTAATGTAATGGTGGTGTTTATAAGAATTTCATAAAGGAAATTATTGTAAAGCAACAGTCCTAAGTCAAAAAGGGGCAATATTTACAGAGAACAATTTTAGCTAGAATACAATTACATGGTTTGTGTAAGTAAACAAGACTGATCACACTATGGATGACATTCTGAAACCAAGAAACAAACAAAAAAAAAAATGACTCACTCAACCAGGGAACACAATTGGTAGCCCTGGTTCTTAACAAAATATGGAAGGAAACCTTTCCATTTGTTCTTCTGAGAGTAGTAAGGTAACCAGAGTATTTTCTATTTTAACTTTCACCACATCTATAGTCCAAACTTAGGAGTAATGGTTGAAATGATGGATTTTCACAAATTGCCGTGGACAACTGCGTTGACATAGGTGATGATGCTCTTTGGGGCTTAGTTATTCAAGAGAATAATCAATCGCCTAGTCTTCCCCTTTATGCTGCAATTTTTATGTAAGAGAAGCTACTATTATATTCTGGTGATCCTGCAAAGACAAATTATCATTATTAAGCACATAAAGTTCTTAATGAAATAAAGTTATTGATTAAATGCCATGTTGGTAGTCACTGGAGCCTGCATCAAATTTATTCCTAATTTTTGGCAGTCTTTCCTGCTGCTGTTCCTGCTGTCAACAATTCTCTCTTAGTTCTTTTAACTTGGTGTTTTCATTTGCCTTGTACTACACATGCACTGTTAAATGCTTGTGTATGTGGTCTGTGACCCAGATGCATTGACTTTCAGGACTCATTCCAGACTCAAGAAATCAGAATCTACCTTTTATTAAGTTGCCCAGCTAGTCTTTTCATGTACTTTTAATTGTCTCAAATTCCTTAAACAGTTTGTTTCTACTTCTCAGAAGCCATAATTTCTTATTCCTCCAGACATCTTCATATGTAACTATAGCTCAAATCTGCTGTGGTGATTGTATCTTTTAGCAGCTTCCAAATAAAGCTTTTAGTACCATTTGTGCACTGAGTCTGGTGAGACAGATATAACCCCGTCGGTAGTTTTCAAACTAACCAGAATATTGTAGGCATAGTCCACTCTTTTGTTTCCATTTGAGGGAGAATACTCCATGTAATTTTCTCCTAGTTGCACCACACAAGGTGGATGGTAAAGGAAATAAAGTATTCAAAAACTCCACCTTTTTCACTAAAACACCTCTTGGCTTTGTGTCTCTCTAGGTACTAAAGTTTCTCACTCTTAGAGTATTTGGAGCAAAGTTATTCTGGTCAACTCAGAGTCTCTGGGAGAATGAGGACCTTATGCTTTAACTTAGCTTACCATCTTGCTGAAGTCACTCCTACTTAACATCTACATTTACAAATATTTTAATGCCACATTTACCTAGAATATTCTAGTAACAAAATCTCCATATTGCTATATTTTATAGATAAATGCATATCAACATTTTTAACTGTATTGGGTGGAAACTTTACAATGCATGCACTATGATCATAACTGAATTTTCAAAGGAATTATGTTACTACAAGCATCTGGTTTATAATCACTAAAATTCCAATTATGCATGAAGAAATTTTCTGGCCTACAGGGTCATTTGACTCCATTTTTTACACTCCAAAATGCTTTGGTTTGAATTTTTATATCTGCTTTGTGCTGCAGGTTATTTGGTCCTGTTTAAAATGCCCATTAAAGCCCTCTCTGGTGGCGCAACAGGTTTAAGTGCAGCACTGTTAAGTTCACCACAGCTGCGTCAGCATACGTTGAATCCCTGGCCAGGGAGGTCACCCACATGGTAGGCATGGCAGAACTCTCTTGCCCTGCCTGCTGCTCCCCTCAACAATGTATTTGTCAACCTGCCTATTCTGTTTCCCTCTCTGCCTCTGGTGAATCCTTTCACCACCCCTGCACCTCTGGTCTGTACCCCAGTTCTGTATGAACAAATAAATAAATCTTTTAAAATAATAATAATAAATAAATCTTTTTTAAAAAATGCCTATTAAGGCCCTCCCTGGTGGCGCAGCGGGTTAAAGCACTGCACTAAGAAGCTAAAGCCGTTTCTGCATGAGTTCGATTCCCGCCTGCCCTGGAGGTGACCACATGGCGTGGCAGACCTCTCCTGACCCGCCTGCTGCTCCCCTCAGCAGTGTACTTCAGTTGATCTGCCTGTTCTGCTTCCTGCTCTGTCTCTGGTGAATCCTCTCACCCTCCGCATCTCTGGCCTGTACCCCAGTTCTGTACGAATAAATAAATATTTAAAAAAAATGCCTATTAAGACATTTGATTTGCACACCAAAGTCCTTGAAATTTGGTTTTATACAAAATGTCCACTAGATATTTGATCTATACAAAGGGTCCTTGAAATTTGGTCCTGCTAAAAACACCCATGAGCATATTTTATATATGAGTTGTCAATAAAAACGTTTAAATTCACTAAAAATTTTATTTTCATTGGAATTCGTAACCGTCTTATCCCTCCCCCTATCCCTGACATTACCCCATCCCTGGCACTCACTCCTTCCCAATTTTTAATATCTTTGCCAAATATTATTTTCTACCTCTAATCCAGGTTCTCTTTCCTGACATATATTTAACTCTTTCTTTCCAATTTAATTTACTTTTAATAATGACATACTACTGACGTACAAATAATTAGGCTTAGCATGCAGCTGTCAAGAGAAGAAAATAGCTAATACTTTTCTATTTACTTTTTGATCTACTAATAAATTGTGGGTAAAAGAGATTTTTATTATATAAATAAAAATTATCAAAGCTATTAAATTTTTTTATTTGTTCCAGCTACATTTCTCTTCTTTGCTTTTAATCTTTCTTTTTTTCTAAATTAGGCAGTTTTATCTTCACTACAAGTCCAGACACTTTAGAAAGATAAATTATTGCAAAGATTTGAGGAACGAACTCCAAAGTCCTCTGATAATAATTTCTTTATTAAATTTGTATCATTTTTTTTAATGAGGTAACAATGGTTTACAACACGGTAAATGATGTAGGGATACAGGCGCACACCTCTTCAGATATGTGTTTACCATTCCAAGATCACCATAGCACACCAATAACCCTCCACCATAGTCCACTGGTCCCCTCCTCCCTTTACTCTTTACCCTCTTCTCTTCTGGTAACTCCAATGCAGCAGTCAGCTTCTAAAACTTTGTTTTGGTTTAGTTCTTTCTGATCCTTTGTTTTGTGCTTTATAGTTCATATATAAATATTATCACCTGCTAGTTGACTTTATCCTTCTGACTTATTTTATCCAGTTCCATCCATTTTATTGTATATGTTATTCTCATATCCCTTTCTCTCTTTATTAGCTGAATAATATTCTATGTGTATATATGCCAGGTCTTCTTTATCCCCTTATCTGTAGTTGGGCAATTAGGTTGTTTCTGTAACTTGTATACTCTAAAAAGTGCTGTGATTAACATAGGCATTAACATAACTCGTTCAAATTAGTATTTTTGTCATCTTCAGATAGATACCTAAGAGAGAAATTGCTGGACCATGTGGCAGACCTGTTTTTAACATTTTGAGAAACTTCCATACTGTTTCCATAGGGACTGGATAGTTTATATTCCCAGCAATAGTAAACAAGTGTTTTCTTTGTTTCCACAACATCTCCAACACTTGTAGCTTCTGGTTTTTTGATATGGATCATTCTCAAGGGTGTGAGATGTATCTTACTGTGATTTTGATTTACATTTCTGTGGTAATGAGTACTTTTTTCAACTGCATGTTAGCCATCTGTCTGTCATATTGCTTTAGTGGTGTCATATTCTTTTGACAAATAGCTAGAAATGGTGCTGCTGGATCATATGGTAGTTCCATTTTGCTTTTTTTTTTTTTTTGAGGAATCTTCTTACTTCTTTCCATAGAGGTTGCACTAAATAACATTCCCACCAACAGTAGATGAGTGTTCCCCTTTCTCCACATTCTTACTAAAACTTGTTTCTAGTTTTTTGACATAAGCCATTCTCACAGGATGAGGTGATATCTCAGTATGGTTTTGATTTGCATTTTCCTTAACATAAGTGATATTGAACATTTTTTATGTGTCTATAGGTCATCTGTAGTCTCCTTTGTAGAAATACCTATTTAGTATTTTTGCCCATTTTTTTGGTTGTTGTTGTTGAGTTGTATCAATTCTTTATATATTTTAGAAGTTAACCCACCAAACATGTCATGCACAAATATTTTCTCCCGCTCCACAGGTTTCCTTTCATTTTTGTGGTTGTTTCTTTTGTGGTACAAAAGCTTTTGAGTCTGATATAGTCCCATGTGTTAATTTTTGCATGTTTCCATTGCAGATATAACCTAGCAGTTAATCTTTTCCTTTTATATATTGTATGAATCCAGGTCTTGTACCCTAGTCTTTAATCTATTTTCTAATTTATTTGTTGTATGGAATTAAGTAATGAGCTAATTTGATTTTTTTTAATGTGGTAGTCTAAGTTTCCAAACCCTGTTTGCTAAAGAGGTTTTTCTTTCATGTATGGTGGTCACCGCTCCTTGTCAAGATTAATTGTCCCAATTTGTGTGGGTTTATTTCTGGTCTGTATTATTTTCCCTTGGCCTGTGTTTCTGTTCACACCAGTACCTACAATAATCTTGCTTTTTTTCTATGCTATGTTATGTTGGAGATTTTTAATAAGCAGGAATATCAAAGGATACTACTTCTATGAGATGAAAAACAAGAGAGATCTATTATAGGGGACAAACTGAAAGAATAAAAATGCCACATAGATGACCTCATTTAAGGAACCATACTTCCTACAACCTAACACTCATACTGGAACTGTACCATCATATCTTCTCTGAACTTAAGAAGATCAAACAGATATGATGCATTTCTAACTCACTTACTCACTTGTGTTCATTTGAGTGTGGGGGGGGGTGGGTATGGGTGTGTGCATTCAAATATCTGGTCTAATGGGCACTGACAGGAGTTTCTATTTAGATAAATATACAGTAGTGGAAGTAATGTTCTTTACTGACAATAAACTTGGAACACTAACTCCTGTAGAGAGGTCTTGGCCTCCTTTTGAGAAAAGATTCAGAATAATAAAATTTGGATATCTAGCCTCACATGTTTTCATCCATAGTGGCAGCCATTCTCAGAAAGGCTTTTCAGAAATTATGTTTCTTTTTAGAATTTCTCCTTGATATGACAATGCATAATCCTCAAATTCTTAAAGGGAGGAGAGGTCATTTAGGGATTTCAATGTAATGAAATTCTCAAATATTCACTAAAAATAATTACTTGCTAAACAGTGCATTAAATGCAAATCATAAAGGATGTAGTGATTACCAGTCTATAAAGTAACTCCTCAAGGAGTTAATTCCATAAAGAAGTTATGATATTTACCTAAATAATGATAATGGCTGAGTGTTAAGAGTTCTAGGGTACTACTGACTGAATTTTGAAATATTGTAGCATTTTAACCACAAGAGTATATGATATTCTACATATAGAAACAGTAGGGATACAGGTTAAAGGAAAAGTATTATTATTAGGATTGGTAATAATTGCATGAAGGAGCATAAATAACAAGCCTGGTCGGAATGAAGAATCTGAGACATAAGGAATGGAGAAATGGCCATTACATTCAGCAATTAGAAAGATGACTTTCCCAGTAGGACATTTAATGTAGTGGTAGGGTCAGAAACTGATTCAAAAAGCTAGAGTTGAGGTAAAGTGGCATGTAAAAAGGTAGAGACAGTAACTGTCGTGTCTTATAAGTATTGTAAGACATACAGGTAAAAAGAGAAGAAAGACGGCCCTCCCTGGTGGCGCAGCGGGTTAAAGCACTGCACTGAGAAGCTAAAGCCACTTCCGCATGAGTTCAAATCCCGCCTGCCCCGGAGGAGACCACATGGCGAGGCAGACCTCTCCTGACCCGCCCGCTGCTCCCCTCAGCAGTGTACTTCGTCGATCTGCCTATTCTGCTCCCCGCTCTGTCTCTGGTGAAGCCTCTCACCGCCCCTGAGCCTCTGGCCTGTACCCCAGTTCTGTATGTACAAATAAATAAATCTTTAAAAAAAATAAAAAAAATAAAAAAATAAAAAAATAATAAAATAAAATAAAAAAAAGAGAAGAAAGACATTAAAAGAGCTCTTCCCTTGATTAAGTTGTTCTTTTTCTTGAGTAATGGAACACTGGATTGGAGTATTAATTAGTGGGGAAGAATCCAAAGAGAAATGCACAAACTGTACCAGAGAAGAGATATTTAATAGAATGAAAGCAAACTTGAGGGCCAAGGTTGAAGTTAGTCTTGGATTGTAAAAAGATTAGTGTTACTTCTTATTCTAGTCCTATATAAAGCCTCTACAATTTCTCCCTTTGAGTTTCATTAAACATTCTCATATCTTTGTAAGAAAGTACTCTCATACCTTGATTTAGCTTAATTGGGATTCTGATTCTTATAAATCAAAGATCCATGTATTAGACACCTCAAATTATGTGACTGGGCTTCTACCTTGTTGACCAAAAAATACCAGTTCTTTCCTGGCCTTGCTTCCTTGGGTTGGGACTAATGTCCTCTTCAGCTCTCCTTCTAGAGGACTGGATCCTCCAGTATTCTCCCTCCCTTTTTGTCACTGATGGGAGTCTCAAAATGGATAGATCTCCTGGACTGTAAGTGCTAGCTTTTGGCATGCTTAGAGCTCTCTGATGCTCTCTAGGTTGAACTTTACAGTATTAAAATCTGGCATAACTTGGCCTCTTCCTGTCTCAAATAATAGGTAATACTGGTTGAGCACTTACTGTGGGTGTCAGACACTGTGCTAAGTGTCATCTCATAGTCTTCACAACTATAATCTCAAGTATGGGCTATTTTAAAATTTTGCAGTCATTTATTCAAATTGTAATTAAAGATAACCAACTATGCATTTAGACTTTGTAAATACATGTTAGAGTTAGTCATTAGAATACATGTTCTAGTGGGAAAGTTGAATGTAAATTCAACTTATGTAAATAGCTTAAAATAATAATTAAGTCTGATACGAATCTAAATCTGACTCAAAAAAATCCATGCTTTAGCTCAAACACTGTTTCTACCCTGTCATGCCTAATCTGCAAAATTTTTCTCTCTTCTGCTAGTTCATTTTACTGCTTGGGATTTGGTAAGACTTTTTCATGTTTTGAAACAAGAGGGTCTCATGAGACAAGGAGCAGATGACTTATAATAAAACCAGGCAAACTAGATATCTACCCTACTATAAAATAAGTTTTTCTGATGAAAAAGGTTATTTCTGTAGATGGTAACAATTTCTTTTGAAATCCACAAGGCCTCATGATCTTTGTTCCATGAGCGAAGGTAACACATATTCCTCTGCACATTTTGGAGTAAAACACCTATTTGAACATTTTAGGAAAACCCATCCTTCATTATCTTGGAAAGTAGTAATTCAATTGTGCACTTATCTCCCCACTCAAATGGGTATCTCTGGCTCCTCTGGCACCGTGGTAGGTCTTAATGAATAGTGCAGGATAATGGTGCACTGACTGTTATTCTAAAATCCTTTCAACCATATCTATTTAGGTGTTTCTATTTTATCACTATATCCTTATCCTCCCTAGAGAATATTTTTACTTTCTCTTTCAGAGAACTAAAAGCCTCAATCTCAGTTCTAGTTTCACTATTTTAAGGATTGCTAAAGGCTCAGAGAGATAATTCCTGAGCATCTCAGGAAAGAAAGAATTCATTACTCTGCCATAAGTAGAGAACATGTGTATTAAGTGAAATCATGTTTCCTCATATGAGTCTTG
The DNA here is from genome assembly GCF_000260355.1 of Condylura cristata. Taxonomy (NCBI): domain Eukaryota; kingdom Metazoa; phylum Chordata; class Mammalia; order Eulipotyphla; family Talpidae; genus Condylura; species Condylura cristata. Next base: position 28,310,161 of record NW_004567115.1, read on the forward strand.
TTCCCACGTTGCCCTCGAGTCTTGTTCAATCTGTTCAGGGCTGCAAAGTTGAACACAATTCAGTTTGCCTTCTCTGAAAGGTCACCAGAATACATAGCGATCGGGACTAGGGCTGTCACTCCTGTCAGAATTCCTGGCATGCACATATGGCACCTTGCTCTTGGGTGGATAGTGGGAGTTTTCGTGAACTCAGACAATTAGTCAGTTTGTTCCTCGTTCTGTCTGGGAGAGATTTGGTTCAAGATTCCTCCCTCTCCAGACCCAGCTGCCTCTGTCTTCCCACCTTTCCATTTAACAATCTGTGGGCTTAGTCAAAATTGATTTTTTTCAAAAAGAAAGGAATAAAGAAACTTTGGGTAAGGGTGTTGGGATATGGATCCTATACTTTAGGAGATACATAAAGCCTACTAAATTACAACACTCCCCTAGGTAATTCAGCTTAGTTATAGAAAAACATTATGTAATTCATGGTTTTCATTTGTAAAGAATCTAGATAATGCAGAACTGTATTTAGTATCTGATATGATAAAATCAGATTGAAGAAAGAAAAGGTTTACTTTATATATTTCTTTAACCAGAGAACACAATGTACTTAATATAGGAAGAAAAACTCTCTATGTGAGAAACAATATGAATAAGATACTGAAATTGTGCACTTCATAATTCAGGTTAATTTAATAAGAATTTCTTATGATGACTTAAAGGTACACTGAAGTCAGAACCTTTTTTGTGGGATGAATAACCACATATTCAGAAAAAAAAATGGCTAAATTTATGTTTAAAACCTCCAATGGCTCCTCATTTTCCTTACTGTGGTCTCCTAGAGCACTGCAAGTTCTGGCTACAGCCTACCTCTCTGTCTAACCTCATTTCATACGTACTCCACATACTTTTGATGTCAACTACTGGCCTCTGTCAATCTAGAATCCCTCTTATTTCTCATGACACTGACTTTAGGAAAAATCTAGGTTGGATGTCTGATAGACTGTCCCATATGCTAGATCAGATGTAGGCAGATTAAGGTCTGGTTTTTGTACAGTCTTAGAGTTAAGAATTTGTTATAGCTTTAAGGAATTGTAAAAAAAAAAA
>NW_004567115.1:28311349-28330232 GCF_000260355.1 Condylura cristata
AAGAAAGAAAGAAAGAAAGAAAGAAAGAAAGAAAGAAAGAAAGAAAGAAAGAAAGAAAGAAAGAAAGAAAGAAAGAAAGAAAGAAAGAAAGAAATAGAGACAAGTAAAAAAGAAAAGGAGGAACAGAAGAAAAAAGTGAGAGAAAAGGAAGAGAGCTAGGTCTCCAAAGCCTAAAATGTTTAATATGTGGCTCTTTACCAAAAAAAGTGTTCTGAGCTCTATGCTAAATTTTCTATTACTTCAAGATTTTAGCTTGTACTTCATTTCCTTTAACTTTTAGCAAATTTTTAAAAAGAAATAGATCTAGAACTGCATTGTCTAACATGTAGTCAGCAGTCACATATAACTATTGAGCATTTATTTTATAGTTATCTTTATCTCCAAGGCCAATATTCCTTTGTCACTAAAAAAGTCGTCAATTGTTTTGGGTTGCTTACCATCCAAACACATGTCCCACCTGATATGAATCCCAAGAGGAAGAGGTAGTTCCAACCTTCTTCACCAGAAGCTGAAAACAAGGTAGATACTCTGTGTTTACAGATCATGTGGCAAGACTCAGTCAATTTGATCTATTACTCAGATACTGAATCCTGTCTTACTGTGTTGGCTGTGGTGGATCTAGGATCCCGTAGGTAGCAGAATTGTGGAGGTGGAATAGGAGCACAATCCAGCAACAGAGGTACTGAGTGTCCAATGATGAGTTCCTTCTTACTTGTTAAGCCTTGTCTCTGGAGTCTTGTTTTATCACAAAAGCCTTCCTATCTATTTTAAAGTTCTTGTATGATCCCCACAAGCAGATTGTAGCTAAAAATGCTCTTTGGGGCCTCCCTGGTAGCACAAGGGATTAAGATTATGAAACTACCTGCAGCCCCTGCAGCATGAAGAGTTAGATCCCCAGCCAGGGAGGCGATCCAAATGGCACAGCAGACCTCTCCTGTCTTGCCCACTGCTTCTCTCAGCATCTATTTCAGCAGATCTACCTGTTCTGCTCCCTTCTGTGTCTGGTGAATCCTCTCACCTCTCCAACCTCCCCCACCCTATATCTCTAGCTATACCCCAGCTCTTGAATGTGTAAGTAACTAAATCTTTTTTAAAAATCTTTAGGGCCCTTCCTGATGGCACAACAGGTTAAAGCACAGCACTATGAAGCAATCTGCAGCCACTGCAGCAGGAGTTTGATTCCCAGCCAGGGAGGTAACCCACATGGCATGGCAGACCTCTCCTGACCTGCCTGCTGCTCCCCTAAGCAGTGTATTTCAGTCGATCTGCCGGTTCTGCTCACCACTCTGTCTCTGGTGAATCCTCTCACACAACCTCACCTCTGGCCTTTACCCCAGTGCTTGTATGCATAAATAAATAAATCTTTTTTTTTTAATCTTTAAAGAGAAAGTGATCCAAGAGGAAATCTACCTTTTATAGCTTTTCTTCCTCTTAGGAACCCAGTGTCTGATATCTTAGTCATTCAGATGAATACTTTATTCATGCTCAGGTTTATTAACAAACTAATATTCAGGTACTGGAAGTTGTCCAAGATTGTGAAAAGTCTTTAAACCAGAGAAGACAAAGTAAGTAGTAATATTGTATAAGTTTCTGTCTACAGGCACATAGCACACCTTTTCTCTTATCCTCCTTATTTCTCACAGTTTTCATTTCCCAGGATTTTCAATCTTCCAGATGCAAGTGAGAAAATACTATAAAGCAAATCTCACTCAGGGACTATTAGATATCCGCATCCCTGCCACCCCTTGAGGGGAGTATTTATAGTATGAAAATTAACAGCAACATGCTCAGTATAAGGATGTCAAATCAATGCTAGAGATCTCATCCACATGATTGGTGAGTAGAGAAGCTTTTTTCATGCATTTTAGATCTATGTACTCATACCCATTTCTAGAGCCTAGGTTCACCTTGGGTCTGTTTCTGTGGATAGCCTGAGCATTTTGATGAGTTTTCTAGCAAGTATCTGGAAAACTGAAAGGTAATGATTCTTAATGGTTGAATAAAACAATTAACTTACTGCTTGTCCCAATGCTCTTCTTTCCTTTTTTTACCAGAATTACAAGCATCTCACTGCCAAATACAAAAGAAATTTGTTACTCTACAGTATCCTTTTTCCTCCCTTAATGAGAAAAACTATCACTTTAAGCTATTTTTTTTCCATAGTGGTATTTAAGAGTATTAACATATTATGCTTCATCGGTACCTGGCTCTTTATGGACCTCTGAGTGAATGATATACACAAAATGGCCACAGACATTAAGTAAAAGACTTTTGTTGAAGTATTACACCAAGGTATTTTGTTTAATTGTTGATCTTAGTTCCAGTACCCAGTTTGTAAATATGATTCTGGCTCTTTTAAATTTAGTTTTCACTTTTATTAAAACAAAAGTAATTATAGTCAAGACAAAATACTGTGATCTCTGTAGTACTAGAGTATTCTTTTCTTTATTTAATGTGGTTTTATATTTTTCTGAAAGAAAATGAAGAACTAGTAAATATAAAGATAAAGGCAATTTTAGTCAGAGTCATATAATCTCACTCCTTCATTTGCAGTTGTAAAAGCTAAGTCCCTGAATGATAGTGACTTAATGTGAGCGATAGTGAATATTTCCAACAAACCTCCTGTTTCCTCCCACTGTTCCAAGCTTCTTTCTGCAACACCAACCAGCCAAGTCCATTATGTTGTTTCCATATGCTTACTTATTTTACCTTCAGAGGAGGAAGAGAAACAAGGGCGATTAAAATTCGTAAGAAAACAGGCAGATTCAAAACTCCCAATTAACTACTAAATGCTTTTTTAATTATTATCATCTGAAAACCATAGAATAACTGGACAGAACTTCATTTAAGCATCTATAAACCATAATTTTTAAGATTATGTCATATTTGAATTTAAAAATATAATTGCTGCTAAAAAGCAGAATAATACATCTGACAGACTTGCAGAAATAAACTGGGCTGTAGGTGGGAATTCCCAGAGGAAGGCTTCTTATGTTGTCAGATCTACTGACATCTAGTGCCACACTGTGTTGGTTACACACCCATGATCCAGGAAATTCCCATCAGAGAGGTAGATATTAAGCAGTTACCCACAAAATAACATCAGGAGTGTCAGTTTTCCACTACTCATTTCTATACATGTGTACCCTACCCGGTACTACTTGCCTTTCTATGTTTTGTAAAAAATATATGACAGAAGTATCTAGAGAAATTGGTGTTGCTATAGCTTGGTTTGTGTTGTGGATAAAAAGTTGCCTTTTGGAAAAAGAAAAATATCAGATGGTTTCACTTATAGGAGGAACATATGGGAATCATACAAGAGACTAGGGGAAAAAAGACAAAATTATCAGACAAACTATAAACTGGAGGTTGTCAGCAGGGGATGGGGAGAGAAAGGGGTCAAAATGGGAGGGAAGAGTATAAAAGTCCATGGTGACAGATCTCAGCTATGTTGGATGGTAATTTTATGAGACAACACTTGAGAAATCAAACATTGTACAAAAATAAATAATGATGTAAAAATATATAAAGAAAAGAAAGTTATCATTTTACTTTGACAGAATTTCCTTCTGATATACTGAAGCTTATTAAATGTCTGATGATTTCATAGAATATTCTAACTTCCAAGGGCTTCACTGTGATTTCTGTGGGCTTGTTCATTACAAAATAATTTTAAAAGTATGTTTCATTCTACTATCTATAACCCAGGTAAAGACAAAAGTCCACTGATGCAGAACTAGAAAGAATTTAGAATCATGACATCCACTTCCCCAATCCTATTTTTAAATTTTGTAATGCTCTACTTTCATTTTATTTTCAAATTATTTTTATTAAGGTAACCTACATATTAGTTCATTGTTTTTTCACTATTTTCTATTTCATTTATTTTTACTCTAATTTTTGGGTTATTTTACCTCTGCTTGTTTTGTCCCCCTTTTCTAATTCCTTTTTAATTGTTTTTGTTGAGGTAACCAAGAGTTACAACATGCATGTTTTAGTGGTACAGGTTCACACCTGCTAAAATATGTTACTACACCACCAAAGCTGCCTCCACACTTTGTTCTCCACCCCCCCACCCTCTTCCTTCCTTCTAGTTACAGTTCTGCAAATTTCTGAGATTTGTATTGGCTTACTTTTGTCTGTTCCTTTGCTTCATTTCTTTATATTCCACATATAAGTGAAATTGTCTGGTGTTTTGTCTTTCTCCTGACTTACTTTGTTTAGCATAATCCCCATCAGTTCCATCCATGTTGTCCCATGGACAACAATGTTGTCATCCTTTACTGCAGCTGTGCAGTGTATACATATATATATATATATATATACATAGACACCATATCTTCTTAATCCACTGTCAGTCATTAGACATTTAGGTCTGTCTTCATACATTGGCCACTATAATAGTGCTGCAATGAACATAAGAATACACAGATCTCTCTAAATGAGTGTTTTTGCATTCTTCAGGTAGATACATAGGAATAGAATATCATATACATAGGTATAGAATAGATCATATGGCAGTTCTATTTTTTAACACTTTGAAAAAAACCCATTTTACTTTCCATAGGGGCTGGACCACTCTACATTCCCATCAACAGTGTGGGAGGGTTTCTTTTTCTCCAAACACTTTCTAGTAATTGTTTCTTCTGGTATTTTTTATATGGGCCATTTTCACAGGCATAAAGTTCTATTTCATTATGGTTTTGATTTGCATCTCCCTAACATATAAGTCACCTTTGAAATGTGTTGGTTTAGTTCTTCTACCTGTTTTTTCATTGGGTTCTCTTCTTATTGTCAAGAGCCCAAAGAAGTCACTGAAACCAAGGTTGTGGAGTGTTTTGCAAAAGTTTAGTTATATGTGTTTTATGGTTTCAGGTCTCCTATCCAAGTCTTAAATCCATTTTGAGTTACTTTTTTGCATATGATAAAATGGGTCTAGTTTCATTCGCTTGCATGTGGTGGTCTAACTTTCCCAACACCATTTGTTGAAGTGACTTTCCTTTCTCCATTGTATACTCTTGACTATTCTGCCTTTAACTAAGTATCTATAAAAGATAACATAACTTTGTAGTATAGTTGGATATCTGGGAATGTGAAACTTCCATTCTTTATCTTTTTTTGTCAGGATTTCTTTGACTATTCAGGATCATTTGTGGTTCCATATAATAGGTGATATATCAAGATAAGAGTTAAAGATAGAAAGAGTGGGGACAGATGCAAAATTCAGGGGAAGAGCTTTCCAGAGATCCCTGAGGAATAGTAGAGTGGTAAATAAGGTAAATGAAGAGGTTGTACACAGGCAAAAGGATGTGGACTTAAATCTCCAAGTAAGGGAGAAACTGTCAGTAGATTTTAAGAAAGGGAGTGGCATAATACAGAAATGTTTGTTGATTTGTTTGAGAAAATCCCTTTGAAATTTATAGAGAACGAATTTGGGGGTTGAGACAACTAAAAGGACACTCCTATTCAGATGATCTGGGCTCACACTAAGATGGTGTGGGTGAAAATGGAGAAATGAATCCAATTTTGGAAGCTGAGTCAAAAGAACATGCTGAGCCAATGCATGCAGAGGAGGTAGGAAGAGAGGCGTAAGTTCATTACAGTCTGCCTATGTAGTTCTTAGGCTTCTTGGTAATGTTTCACAGGTGCTTCATTACTAAGTTAAACTGACTTTTTGGAGGTATATTTATTTTCCTGTGTATTTTACATACAAATGTATTTATGTGGTTTTAACTTTAAAATAACTTTTCACTGAAAGACGAGGTTAAAGAGTTTAGGGGAAAATGGGGCAACTAGTACATACATCTCTTTAGAGAAGTTTGGATTCGAGGTCATGTTCTTCATTAACCCTACAGAAAGGCAGCACCTACCCCTCAGTGGGGAACTGCGTGCAGTCTCAGCGCAACCCGCGGACTGTAAGGAGGCCAACGCCGTGGTGCTCATGCCGCTCAGCAACCAAGCTTTCCGGGTCTCCACCAGCACTCTCACAGAACAGGGCAGCTGATGCTCAGGAGCACCCACGGCTCTGACGTCAGCGCCGGCTGCGGAAGCCCAGAGAGATCTCGCTGACGCAATAACAGCGCGCCGCGCGTGCCTGGAAAGTGTCTACTCTTTCCTCTTCCGCATTCCCCGGGGACTGCAGGGGTGTGGCATGGTGATGTCATCTGACTGTGCCGCCAAGTGTGAAGGGCGAGTCTGTGCTTGTTGTGCGACTGCTGTTGAGAGTTCTGTCTTCCTACTGCTCAGTCTTTGCTCCACCGTAGGATCCTCACTACCTCATGCAAGTTGTATCACATTTAAAAATAGAAGGACCTACGGCCTCCCTGAGGGTGCAAAGAGCACAATGAAGCTATCCGCACCCTCTGCATCTGAACTGGGGCCCTGACCAGAGAGCAGACCCTCATGGTGCAGCAGATCTCTCCTGTCACCCGAAGCCCCCCTCAGCAGTGTGTTTCAGTAGAGCTGCCTGTGCTGCTCCCCACTCTGTCTCTGGTGAATCCTCCCACACAACCTACCACCTCTGGCCTACACTCCAGCTCTTGTATGCATAAATAAATCTTTAAAAAATTGAAAGTACCACAGCTCAGAGAAATCAAGTAATTGACTCAGGTTTACACCGCAGAGGCTATTGTAGGTGGTCTAACCACTCTCTTCACTATAAAAGGAACATAACCATATATAACTCAATGAAGTGTTTACAAGGTGATTTGTGAGAATCGCCTTACATCCACCTTTCCTCTGGCAGGTTGCCGATCACCTCAGAGCAGGGACAATTTCCGACAGGCTCTCAATGCCACAATTCAAAGGAGAAACAGTATAGTGAGTAGCAGGCCTGAAACTGAGATTGCAAAATTACCCAGCAAAAAGTGAGGTCAAAATGTAAATTTCCCTAGAGCTCTTAACTAGTAACAGGTAGGCACATGAACAGTATGTACTTTTTATCTCTGCTTCTTTTTCCTTCCATTCAGACGGTGTTTCATGAACTACACATCTGATTACACACTGACTCCTTCCTCCTTTTCCTTCTTTTGGTCACTGTACCCTCTAGATTAGACTTCAAGTGATCTCTAAAGTACTTCTCAAATTGATTCATTTGTTCAGTTAATATTTGCAGATACTTAATCATTAATCATTACATCACCAACATTCCAATTTTACTCGTTTTCAGCACATAGTGAAGTATATTTCTTTACCCAAGACCAGACACAGCAGTTGATTGCCACATGAAAGTGCTCCAGAACTCTCTTCCTTTTCTCTTGTCCTCAACAGGCAACTTGTGAAATGGAGGTAGCTTCCTACATCCCTGAAGGGTCAGAGGAGCAGGGCCCCCTATGGGCCTATGATGAACATATAGTTTAGGAAAGCAATAAACTTCCTTAGTCTTAAAGAACTGAGATTTCTGGGATTGTTGGTGACCACAGCATAAGTCTACCATCTTCTGATTGATACTGGTGCCTACAATAGTGAGCAAACAAACCAGACTCTGTCTCAGTGGGGCTTATAGCAGAAGTATCTCTACAAAGTACAGATCTGATCATGATGCCTTTCCTGCTCTAAAGTTCACTATCTTCCTACTGCTTGAAGTATCTAGTCCAAATTCAGCCTGGCATTGAGTCCTTTACTATTCAGCTCCAAGCTGTGCTTTTCTTTCCTTCTCCTATCTGCTTGGCAGTCTGGCCACGCTCTGCTGTTGAATATTGCTTTCATCCAGTTTCAAACACCTTCATCCATGCCATACCTTCAACCTCTGTGCATGTGTGTATATTCTATTTTCTTACTCTGTCTTGTTAAATGCTTCATGCCACCCTCTAATAACCTTTGTAGAATATTTATAGCAATCTTAATTGCATGGTTCAGTCATTGTCTTCCTTTATTGTCCTTCCAGGATTATAAACTTGAGAAGTCCATCTTCTTCACTATTGTGTCATGTTGCAACACCACACAGTGAAAGAAACGCCAGTCATGACGCAAGCAGTAATGGCAGGATGCTGCCAAGAAGGCAAACTGGGTCTTCTTGGCAAACTGGGTCTTTTTATTAATCGATTTTACAGAGTCAATTACTCAGAGCAGGAGAACAAAGTGAAACAGTTCGAAGTATGCTTAGGTTAGATAAGCTTTTTGGGGAGAGAAGTTTGAGAATCCAGACAAGATTTATGGCCCATGTTTGAAGATCAAAATCAATGCCAATCATGGTTCCAATCTTATTAGCCAGGCATTCCATTGAGCAGTTACATTTCCATCTATGGCTCCCTGGAGATCCTGGTCATGCCTCATGATATATACTTATTGTCTGGGGAATTAAGCATCCTGCTCTTGTTTAACTTGAAAGGAACCTTTGCAGGTTCAGTAGCTTGCATTCTTTAAGTTCAGATACTTGATTGACTGGGCCAAAATGACTTTGTACTGCAAACTAAACTGCATAGGCAGAATGGTGGCTTAAACAGCACTTTAAGCTGAGCAGACTTACAGTGTCAGGCATATACAGGACTTTGTTATTTATTGTTTGTACTTTGGTTGTTGTTTTTTTGTTGTTGTTACTTTTTATTTGTATTTTACAATATTTGTTAAATGGATGGTTCACTGGCTCCTTCAAAGCTCACTATAAATGTTGTCAGTTAGATGTATTAGGTTCCTGTTGTTGCAGTAACAAAGTACCACACAATTAACGCCTTAAAACAACATATGGTGGTACAACTGGTTAAAGCACAGCACTATGAAGCTATTGCAGCCACTGCCGTACAAGTTCAATTCCTGGACAGGGAGGTGACCCACATGGCATAGGAGACCTCTCCTGGCCTGCCCTCTGCTCCTCTCAGCATTGTATATCTGCCTATCCTGCTTCCCCACTCTTGTCTCTGGTGAATCTTCTTACACCCTGTACCTGTAGCCTGTACCCCAGTTCTGTGTGCATAAATAAGTAAATCTTTAAAAAAAAAAACATAATTTCACCATAATCAATTGATGACTTAAAACTACACATATGTCCTCAAAAGCATTATGGTAAATAAAATAATTCAGAGAAAGACAAATATGTCTTCTTACTGTGGAATCTAAAAAAAAGAAAAAGAAACCAAGTTCTTAACTCAAAGATACAAAGAACAGATTTATGATTATAAGAGGCAGTGGTCTGAGGAGGTGGTTCAGTAGAAGAAACGGGTGAAGAGGATCAACAGGTAAAAAAGCAGGAAGTTGTATCTTATTAATATATTTTTTGTGGCTTTCCCTAACAAGGATGATGCTTCTGGCATTAATGAATTGCAAGCATATTGGTTTTACATTAATTTTATTATAAAGACAAATACAACTGTGTTATCTTATGGTTCTGACTGTGTTGGCAAGCACTCGCTAGTCCTTTTAGAACGAGCTGGATAATCTATTGATATTTATTGCCTTGCTTTTTCCAAACACTAGAGGCTGCTCATGGTCCTTAGTCCCTTCCAAGCCAGCCGTGGCATCTCGCTGAGCATTCCTGCTGAGCATTCTTCTGTAGTCCCATCTTCCTCTAGCTAGGAAAATAGCCAGGAAAGTTTCTCTAATTATAAGGATCCATGAAGTTAGGCTAGAGTTACTGTTAATAACCCAGGATAATCTTCCCATCTCTACATACTTAATCACTTTTCCTTTTGCCATCTGTGGCAGCATCCTCACAGTGCCAAGATTAGAACAAGAAGTATCCCTTATTTGACTTTTTCTCTCTCTACCTTGTCTCTACCCTTCAACATCAGACAAATAAAGTCTTAAGTGAAAAGCATCAGGGGTGTCCTAGAAGAAGGATGGTCACAGAAGTTTAGACCTAGTACACTAGGTGAGCAGGCTTGTATTAGACTGACTAGACACGGCAAGATGGATATACGATCTATGCAGACCTGACCCTAAGTTAGGGCCACATTTTTACAGACTTCTACTTTGTAGTCTGTTTCTCTTAGAGAGATAAAGGAGATGTTGAGACACTTTACTTTCCTCAGAAAATCCATGCTTTAACCTAGAAATAGGACACTGTTTGGCTCAAACAGGATCTCTTCTCTACTGCTTTAGCAGTATATAAGTAACAATATAACAATCTAATGTTTATATTATAGATATTAGACTTTTAGCTAAGATATATGTTGTAAGTGTTAGCTCTAATTAATAATTTAACATATGTCCTTTGATTTTGTTTTGTTCCTGTAAAATCTCCTTTAGCAGGTAGTTCCACTATAGTTTGTGGGTTATGACAAAAGTTGAGCAGAAGTCAATACAGAAATAGGTCTGCTCATATTGGTGATTTTCAGCTTTAGGGGAAAAGGAATAAAAAATACTAAAGTAAGAATATTTTATTATGTTTTTCCTTTATTTGATCAAGGCCTTCCACTTCAAAGTGTTAATCCTAGATAAAAGAGAGACCCAGAAGATACTTCGGAAATCATTTTATGATTGTATTAGACAAATAAGTGTTGTATACATGGTTAGTTATTACTTTGCACGTGTAAAATAATGACCTTCGAACTCTGTCATCCCTGTACAATTTTCTGTACAAAGAGCTTTCCTTTTCCGCTGTACACTTTTTTTCTTTTCCTTTCCTTTTTTTTAAATACGGACTTAAAGTTTTCATTTTTGCTTATTCATTCAACATTCTATAATCCATTTGATGCAGCAATTTTCTCTGTGTTGGTCAGTGGGAGCCCCTTTAAGTCCCTGCCGTAACCTTTTGACCTATTTCCATCAGCCTTTGTATTCTTTCTTGTCTCTGGCACAAGCTATTTCAGGATCACCTTCTATTTTACCTGCCCCAGATCTGAACTTCCATTTCAGCAAGGAACTCTGGTTCCTTTCAGTGAGCTATGATATTTGGAAACCAAGAGCTGAACTTTAGCTACACTTACTGCTGCTAGGGTCTAACTGCCTCTTGGTTCTTTTAGTTTCCCTTTAATTGATCCCTTTATCGTTCTTTTATTTGACTAAGTAGTATTTTATTCTAGGGATGGATTTTTTTTAAAGAAAAAATCTCTTATGGAAGAACCTCTAGGTTATTTCCAGCATTTTACTATGACAAATCATGCCACATGAGGGTTGTATTTTAACCCTCAGTTTGGTATTTTTTCATGAATTTGTTATGATGTTTGCTGCAATGTCTTTAATTCATATGTAGCTGAATTTGTCACAATTTTCTTTTATTGTATCTAGATTTTCGAGGGACAAAGCTAAATTTTGCCATTATTTCCAGCTATAAGTGATTTGAAATATACAAGTTTATCTACTTATTTTGATGTCCTCAACATAATGCTGTAGCCCTCAGTGATCTGATGACTAAAAGTTTTTACACCTCTTTTCTTTTAAGGAGTTCATTTGGAATAACTTGATATTGAACTTTTAAAAGGCAGTCTGATATATGTATGGTGGCATAAAGTATTTTAACCTTCAACTATTATCTTTGGGAAAACAGATTCTGAATCCACAACCTAATACTGTACCTGGTATTTATTCATTTTTCAATCATTTTAGTGAATGAAGAGATAAATAAATAAGAGGCAACCATTAATATGGAAGAAGGTTGTTGAATTATTTAAATGAAAAATTGAGTATATCCTGAGAAATAAGTATTAGAGAAACAGTTAAATAAGCCATGGTATAGCTACTTCACTGAAAATGATGTAATACAAATGTGATACTTTAAAAGATATATAGTATTAAAGATGAATAGTATCTTTCCTATATGGATGTGATGATAGAAGGAAAAAGCAAATGACCAAATTATCAAAAAGGATCTATTGATTATAAGCATACATTGAAGAAAAACAAAAATCAGAAGAAAAACATTTCTCTCTAATTCCCAAATTCTCTAATCTGATGAAAAACTGAATTTTGTTAAATATCTTTTCTTTGTTCCCTAGCTGTTCTTAGCCTGTCAGTGCAGCAATGGGAAGGTGGTTTGAGAATGTGAAGTAGGTCATAGTTTGAGAATTAAACCTTTACACAGAGGTACAGTATAGAATTCTCACCATACAGCTAACAGCAAGAGCTTGATCATATACAAAAGGTCTCAGTAAATGCTTTTCACAATTCCATGCAGTGGATGCACAGTTCTCAGCTTTTTTATCTATAAATGAGAGTTGTTAAGTTTCTCATAGAGGTAATTTAATGACAGATGAGGTTATACATGCAAATACTTAGACTATGACCTACAGTGAGTGATCAATACATAATTGTTTTATTTTTGGGGTTTCTGGATTTTTTCCCTTAAATTGTAAAAATGTGGTTACAATGCCCCCATGTGTCTGTACATGGCAATATATTTGGTCTTTAAAAGAATTTCTTACTATTTTAGGTGAATGCCTTCAAATGACTGTCCTTGGCCATGCATTGTCCAGCCATGTTTTATTTAGGCTGTGAAGACTGAACAGCTCTTTTGGAACTAATGTTTCCCCTCCTTCCCAAATATAAAAATAACACACACTCTCCAAACAAAACTTGGAAAATACTTAGAACAATAATAAGGAATTCTAGCCACCTATAACACAACCACCCAAACATCTTGGTGTGTTTTGCATTTTCTATGTAAGTTATATAGTTGTGTGTATAGATATGTGGATTTTCTTGTTATAAATTAAGGTCTGTGTATTTTTACACAGGATTAAATTTTAGAATAAATGTAAACTGTATCTTGGCTGTAGAACAAGAACAGAAAGATGATAATGTAAATAATGAGGTAACAGAGGGTGTATCTTTTCACCACAATTGCTCATGCTCCCCATTAATAGGCAATGACAGTGGGTACATTGAGCAAGGGGTAGCATGCCTTACAAATGCTTTAAAGTGAAAGGAAATTCACATAATTTAGAAATGCAATACTACCTCACATAAACTTGTGGAGAACTGTACAAGAATCAGTTTGTTGTGCTGAAAAACACGTTCTTTAACATGAGCATAGTAGCAAACCTCTGTTTTTAAATTAGTTCTACCATGTATATAAAATGTGGCCTTTTAGGTAAGAAGTAGGGGAAAATAAAACTACAATTACATGTATTTGCTTATTTTTACAATAAAAAAAGTGTGATAAGAAACCAACAAAAATGGTTACAAGTTAGCCGTTCATTGGTGAGAATGGCTAGGAAGTGAGAAAGACTTTTCTGAATATACATTTTTATTTGGTTTTCACTCTGGTAGTATATACATATTCCATGAATTCAAAATTTAAATTATATTAACTCATAAAGATCAAGCAGAGTCAGACCTTAAAACTGAATCCAGATATGGCCTAGGGGTTATCATCCCTCAGCCTTATCATCCCTACACCCAGGAGCTAACCTACATGGCACATGGCTAGGCAGACCTTTCCTGACCTGCCCTCTGCTCCCCTCAGCAGTATATTTCAGTCAATCTGCCTATACTGATCCCCACTCTGTCTCTGATGAATCCTCTCACCATTCCCCCACTCCCACACAGCCCTCTGGTCTACACCCCAAGTTCTTTTACACACACACACACAAAATGCAAATAGCAAAAATCAGTCTAAAATCAAAATGTTTATAATATAACTACACCAAAAATCAATTCAAGTAACTTTTGAGCAAAGCAGTCTGAATAAGGACAGAAAGAACTAAAAAGAAGAAATAGTGGATATGTATAGAGATTCTGAAAGCAGTTATTTAGCTGTATTAGAAGGAAAAGGAATAAATGTTTATTGTTGCTTTTTGAAACCAGAGTTCTTTGAAGAAGAAGGATACAAATAAAGAATGGGAAAGTCCAATGTAAATTCAATTTGGAACTATCAATATTATTTAAATGAATATATAAATATAGTAGGTACTACACATATATATTCCTCTCATTTTTCTATTTAGGCCCATCAGCAGTGGCATAACCACTTACAACAATGAATATAGCTAGTGTCATTATTTGATTCCTATATACCATTTCCCAATAAAATGATCAGAACTCCTTAGGGGAATAGTTACTCCAGGTGTGAGTCAGCTGAGTAAGGAAAGTACAAGATGACTCAGTATTGTCCCAAACAGAACTAGGTATTCAAATGCTAAAATGGAGCATCAATAGGTTACAGTAGGTGGCTGGCTTGAAAGGGTCTCTCCTAGGTAAATGTGGAACAACTTAAGCATCAAAAAGAATAATGACAGAAATGGGTAATAACAGTATCAGTAACCAACACAAATTTCAGAAACTTCCCCCCAGCATCCCATCCCTCAGATTTCTAGGTCTGGGATAGCGTTTGAGAATTTATATTTCTAATCCACTTAAAGGTGATAGTGATGTTTCTGGTGTATGGATTTCAATTTGAGTAGCACTAGATTATAAAACTTTGAACTGAAAAAGTACCTATTAGTCTGTATGGGTGATGGGATGGGAGAAAAGAAAAGGGAGACATTACTGGAGAGGTTTAAGGGCTCAAAGGCGAGAGCAGTGGCTGGGCTTTAAAGCAATGTGCCTGGAGGCGGAGAGAATAAGGAAGAATAGGAGATAGACACCAGCTGGGCCTGGAAGTGAATAGAAGCTTTTAAGCAGACGCAGTACTGTGATCTGATGTTCAGTTTTAGCTGACCTCTCCTGGAGAATTCTGTGTGGACAATGAGGCCATCCAGTTGAGAACCAATGGTAACAGTGATGGGAACTGAAGGGAAAGCTTATAGATGTGGGATTGGAGAGGAGAAAAGAAAAATGGTTCTTAACTTTTGGTTGGTAGAAATACTCTAGCCATAGTTTCACTCGCTTTAAAGAAACAAAAAAGACAAAACAAAGAAAAAAGACAATGATAATATGTGCACACTATTGTTTAGCTCATCGTACAGTGATGGTTATGTGTTGCTGTTTTTTTAATTTTGGAAATCAGTAGACTAGGTTTACTAATTGCTTTGTATACATCCCTCATATTGTTAAAATAGTGTTAATATTTATAATGTCTCCATGATCAGAACTCCTTAGGGGAGTAGTTACTCCAGGTGTGAGTCAGCTGAGTAAGGAAAGTACAAGATGATTCAGTATTGTCTAAGATTTTGTGAGGAAAAAAATGAGGCAATATTTGTGGAAATACTATTCTATAGTTAAGTCACCTAATAATCAGCTTTTATATTTCTGTGGCACCTTCTAGATACTATGTGCTTTCTCACAATCCAAGTAACTTAGTCAACTAAAGTCAACACTGCTTAAAATCTAGTGGACTGGATTCCT
Organism: Condylura cristata; assembly: GCF_000260355.1. NCBI lineage: Eukaryota > Metazoa > Chordata > Mammalia > Eulipotyphla > Talpidae > Condylura > Condylura cristata. The sequence goes on from NW_004567115.1 coordinate 28,326,509, forward strand.
GTGACTCCACATTACAATTTATGTTAAAATGCTCAGGACTTTCATCTGGAATTCCAGTTTTTTGTGGTTTGACATTAGCCAGTTTGTTCATCATCACAACATAGAGATAATAAGCTTTTTAAACTAACAAATTAACATTTATCAGTCACTGTTCCTTCTTTATTCTCTGTAACTTATACCTTATAGGGTTTTATTTCACCAGGGAATACTTCAAAAAAACAGAAATACATAACTGATATTTGCTTTTCTGACTCTAATCCTTTACCCAAGGAACAGTTCAGAAGTGCTATGCCTTTAGTTGCTACAAATCCATAAAAGTATGCTATTTTGATAAATTAAAATGTTTGCCTTGTTACACATAGATAACACAATAAAATATGTGACAGTAATAAGTATCAAAAGCATGAATATTCACAGCCTCTTTCCTGCTAAGTCATATTTTGCTATTGTTTACCTGACCTTTATCTCTTTCCTAAATTTTGACCTTTGTTAGTAGGTCACAGTAAAGAGTTGGGGGGGAAGAATATTTTATGGGGTGTAGGAGAGAGGTTGGGGCAAAGAGGGAAAAAAAATGCCTAAGAAAATTTGCTTGGAAAACAAAACAAGGGACTGATGGATGAAAACAGATTGGATACCAGGGAAGAAAGGGGAAAGATATTGTTAGAGGGCAGGGAGAGAGGGACACCCCTGAGCCCCCAAACCAGCCTGCTCTAAATAAGCTGCATCAAGACAAAACACATAAGACCTTTAACGGAAAGGAACTTTAGCACAATTAATGTGCAATACAGAAAAAGCTCAGATCATTTTTTAAGTTATATATTTGAATTCTAATCAGTATGTGAAATTTCAGAAAAACTCTACTTTGAAGCATATATCATTACCACTGTGGTGAGATTGTCCCCAAATCAGAAACAGTCTTTCACCATGTTTCTTACGTTGTGTTGTACTTTATTTATTCTGCATAGCTTGTTCTTTTGAAGTACTTTTCTAATATAAAAGTAAAATATGCTGACCTGGAGTTCTTTTTATCCATCTTTGTTAATGCATAATTGACAAAATTGTAACATTTTTACATTAAATATACTAACATATTAGAGTGTGCAAAGTGATGATATATATGTGTACATTGTAAGAATTCCCAGATTAAATTAACTCTATCACCACATAATTACTCTTCTTTGGTAGAAATGCTTAAGATTTACTCTCTTCACAAATTTCTGGTATGTAATATAGTATTATTGGCTGTAGTCAGTATGCTGTAATTAGATCCTCAGGATTTACTTTTATTGGCTTTTTTTTTAAGATTTATTTATTTATGCTTACAGAATTGGGGTACAGGCCAGAGGTGTGGTGAGTGAGAGTTTCACCAGAGACAGAGTGGGGAGAAGAACAGGCAGATCAACAAAGTACACTGCTGAGGAGAGCAGTGAGCAGGTAAGAAGAGGTCTGCTGCGCCATGTGGGTCAGCTCCCTGGTGGAGGACCAAACTCGTGCTGCAGTAGCTTCAGAGAGCTTCATAATGCGATGCTTTAACCCATTGCACCACCAGGGAGAGCCCGAGTTTGGCATTTTTAGATTCCATATATAAGTAAGATCTAATAGTAATTATCTTTTTTTTCTTTGACTTAGCTCACTTAGCATACGTCTTCCAGGTTTAGAATGTCCTTTTTATGACTAAATTTTATAGCATGTGTATTTATACACACACATTTTCTTTGTCCATTCATCTATCAAAAGACACTTAAGTTGTTTCCATGCCTTGGCTGTTGTGAATAATGCTACAGTAACATGGGGGTGGGGGGTGCAGGTGTCTTTGAGAGAGTGACTTTGTTTTCTTTGGATATACACCCAGAAGTGGGCATTGTTAAGTCATATGGTAGTTATATTTTTACTTTAGTTTGGATTTATCCTTAATCGTGAGTTATAAACTCATTGAAGAAAAAAACCATGCCTTACTTATAAACAATATCATGGCAATCAACAGCACAGACTTGAGGTCAGACACACCTGAGTTTGAATCTTGCCTCTGCACCCCTTAGTTTAAAATGCCAAAGACTTGCTATAGTTATCATTTTGGTTTAATTGTGTTTAGTTTCAATACTCTCATCTTAAAATTGAGATATAATGCTCATTTCTGTTGGATAGTTATGAGCATTAAGATATAAATAAGGATGTATAAAATTGTTATCATGGGCCTTCCCTGGTGGCACAGCAGGTTAAGAGCACAACACTAAGAAGCTAAAGCCACTTCAGCATGAGTTCGATCCCTGCCCTGGAGGTGACTCACATGGTGCAGCAGACCTCTCCTGGCTCCCCTCAGCAGTATATTTCAGTCAATCTGCCTATACTGATCCCCACTCTGTCTCTGATGAATCCTCTCACCATTCCCCCACTCCCACACAGCCCTCTGGTCTACACCCCAAGTTCTTTTACACACACACACACAAAATGCAAATAGCAAAAATCAGTCTAAAATCAAAATGTTTATAATATAACTACACCAAAAATCAATTCAAGTAACTTTTGAGCAAAGCAGTCTGAATAAGGACAGAAAGAACTAAAAAGAAGAAATAGTGGATATGTATAGAGATTCTGAAAGCAGTTATTTAGCTGTATTAGAAGGAAAAGGAATAAATGTTTATTGTTGCTTTTTGAAACCAGAGTTCTTTGAAGAAGAAGGATACAAATAAAGAATGGGAAAGTCCAATGTAAATTCAATTTGGAACTATCAATATTATTTAAATGAATATATAAATATAGTAGGTACTACACATATATATTCCTCTCATTTTTCTATTTAGGCCCATCAGCAGTGGCATAACCACTTACAACAATGAATATAGCTAGTGTCATTATTTGATTCCTATATACCATTTCCCAATAAAATGATCAGAACTCCTTAGGGGAATAGTTACTCCAGGTGTGAGTCAGCTGAGTAAGGAAAGTACAAGATGACTCAGTATTGTCCCAAACAGAACTAGGTATTCAAATGCTAAAATGGAGCATCAATAGGTTACAGTAGGTGGCTGGCTTGAAAGGGTCTCTCCTAGGTAAATGTGGAACAACTTAAGCATCAAAAAGAATAATGACAGAAATGGGTAATAACAGTATCAGTAACCAACACAAATTTCAGAAACTTCCCCCCAGCATCCCATCCCTCAGATTTCTAGGTCTGGGATAGCGTTTGAGAATTTATATTTCTAATCCACTTAAAGGTGATAGTGATGTTTCTGGTGTATGGATTTCAATTTGAGTAGCACTAGATTATAAAACTTTGAACTGAAAAAGTACCTATTAGTCTGTATGGGTGATGGGATGGGAGAAAAGAAAAGGGAGACATTACTGGAGAGGTTTAAGGGCTCAAAGGCGAGAGCAGTGGCTGGGCTTTAAAGCAATGTGCCTGGAGGCGGAGAGAATAAGGAAGAATAGGAGATAGACACCAGCTGGGCCTGGAAGTGAATAGAAGCTTTTAAGCAGACGCAGTACTGTGATCTGATGTTCAGTTTTAGCTGACCTCTCCTGGAGAATTCTGTGTGGACAATGAGGCCATCCAGTTGAGAACCAATGGTAACAGTGATGGGAACTGAAGGGAAAGCTGATAGATGTGGGATTGGAGAGGAGAAAAGAAAAATGGTTCTTAACTTTTGGTTGGTAGAAATACTCTAGCCATAGTTTCACTTGCTTTAAAGAAACAAAAAAGACAAAACAAAGAAAAAAGACAATG
>NW_004567115.1:28330332-28355752 GCF_000260355.1 Condylura cristata
TCAGCAGTGTACTTCATTGATCTGCCTGTTCTGCTCCCCACTCTGTCTCTGGTGAATCCTCTCACTACCCCTGCACTTCTGGCCTGTACCCCAGTTCTGTATGCATAAATAAAATAAATCTTTTTAAAAAATTGTTTATCAGTATATCTGGTACACACAAGTAACCAATCAATGTTAATCATACTATGAGAAGAATGTCAGCTTAACATTCAGAGTCAAGATAAGGACTCACCCAGAAAGAAACAGACTTTGTACCCAAATATTGCTCTTTCTTCCACATTTGAATCCCTATCATGTGACACACAAGTAGCTACTCAGATCTTTGCCGAACAGATCATGGCTAAGACAAGAGAAGAGAACCGTGAAAAGAATCTGGTGTTGGCACCGTTGGGTTACTCTACCTTAAGATTTGAAGTCCCAGGGGATGTTGTGGGAACTTCAGGAATGCTTCTAGCCTAAATAAACCTTGTTAGAAATGGGGTAGGAGCAAGAGTGTTATATATTAGTCCCAGGGCCTCCCTGGGGGTTCTGAGACTCTCAGGGGAATTTCAGTTCAATCTCAGTTCCTTCTTCTCTCCTGCCCTCTCCCACAGTGCCTCTGGAGAATGTTCTAGCGACGGGAACTCCCCGTGACCAACCTGCTCTTTCATGAGGCTTCTGGGGGCTGGGTACCCACTCAAACACCACCTTCTGCATGAAGCACTTCCTGTTTGCCCATGTCTCTCTTCTTCTTGCACTTATTGTCCTGGTCCAGCCACTAGCTTTGCATCATGTCCCCTGGGAACCATAAGTCTCTGAGAGCAAAGTCTGCTCTGGCTCCTGTTTTATCAGTGCAATGAGATGTACACAAGTTCCAAAGTAATGACTGTTCTATAGCATTCTACTAAAGCTGGAGTGGGCTTACAGCCTATGTCTTTGAGCTGAGGTAAAGCCCCAGCCTTCTCCTAAACTAAGGTGCACTCCTGATCCCCAGAGGTTTAAGATACAAACTTCTATTTCTATGGGAGAACATAGCCTCATTCTTTCAAAGTTCTGTTTGACTAAGTTGGAAGTTCCCAGCAATGCATTCTAAAAGCAAAAGATAACGGCAACAATAATAATTAAACAAACAAAAATTTAATTAATTAAATTCAATTTTAAAAGCCAGCAGAGATCCTGAAGAAAATATTTAGGGGGTAGGGGTTGCCATTCAACTTTTTCCTCTCTATAATTTACAGTTCATTTTTTACATCACCCAGCTATTACACAGGAGCATGATGGAAATTCAATATCTGTAACAGCAAGAAACAATCTGAAAGAACTCCAACTCTATTAGCAAATAATTTAAATTTTGTTTAGTAGTCATATAAAATTATTAAATCAATCATTTTGTTCCATACCCAGTTATTTTAAATCATGAAATGTGTACAAAATTGTAAATTTGTCCTTCTTAATCATCATTACCACACTGTTTGCTAAAGTACTTAGCCAAAAATAGTTTTTCTGGAAATTATTCTGAATTATTTAATTATTTTTAGTTGAAATAACATCTGAGGCAAAGCAGCTCAGCAATCTTTTCTCACTTGACCTGGATAAAAAAAAATTACCCTTTCAGTTTCATCAACGTGTCTTTCATGACTTGAACCTCATTCTACTTGAAGAATGCGAAAGTGTCTCCTCTTCACATAGCTTTTCACAAATGCAGTTAATTTCCTGAGCCCTTCAGCCATGCCCTCTCCAGTGAGGGCACAGCAAGGCTGTACATACCAGCTCCGGTCACTGAGAGCTTCTCTACTTTAAACATTCTGGTGATGTCCTTGGCAGTCAGAGCTCCAGGCATATCTTGTTTGTTGGCTAATAGGACAACAGGCACACCTTTAATGTGTTTGTTCTTCAAAATGTGTTCAAACTCTCTTCTGGAATCTTCTAGTCATTGCTTATCTGTACTATCCACAACATACAGCAACACATCAGTGTTCTCACAGTAATAGTCCCAAACACCTCTCATTTTCTCCTGTCCTCCAACATCCCAGATTGTGGTGGAAGATTCTTTTCCAGCTCAATCAGCTCCACATTGAAACCAATTGTTGGTCTGGTCACAATATCTTTAGCAAACTATAATGAATAAAGGAGAGTAGACTTCCCCGCAGAGTCCAGTCCCAGCAGAAGAATTCGAGCTTCCTGGACTTTACTTTTGGAACTCAATAGACCCATTTTCAGGTCTTTTTTTTTTTTTAATTTAAAGACTTATTCTTTTGATGAGGCAGTTTCTTTAGACCTTGCATGAAATTGTTAAGATGGAAGAAGAGAGCCAATGCTTTATGTTAGATTGTTAGATTCTAAACTTGCATGTGTTTCTGTTGTGGCTTATCAACTTGATTGTAGGTAGTGTCTTATCTGCAGTCCAGCCAGTGCTGAGGAATCTGTGGTTTGAGTAACTAGGCTATGTCAAAGTAGCTCAGGGGGATAGTCCCTGTGAAGGAGTAGGACTTAGAAGTAGCTAACCTGGGAAAGGCTGCAGTTATTTCCTTCCAGGTGGAAGCCTAGAGGTGATCATAAAAAACTCAGACAGGCATAAGAAGGTGGTTAGATAGCAGAATAAAAACTAAATTTTACAAGTGATTTAAACATTTACTCTATCCCAGCTGTAAATGAGTAACTAGACTTCTGAAGTCACAAGAGTTATCTCGCATGTTCCTAAGCAATAATTTCGGGACCTTCCCCTTATCCATATTACTCATAGGAAACATTAAACCACCTGAGGTAATGTGAGCCTTTCTACCATAATCATATACTCACTCCTTTAGTAATCATCTAATCAAGAAATTTATATTATTCCCCAGATGAAGTATATAGGAGTGGGAGAAGAGGGGATGTTTATAACACAAAAGCTTTTAAAATCATACAGCCTGACTAAAATGGCTAATTGAATACATGTCTTTTCTTTTTCAAGACAGAGGAGAGTTCATCTGAAAGTGAGAGTGCTTTTAAATTCTGGAAGATGGGAAATAGATGGAAGATGAGTGGAAACTGATGTAGCACAATGTAGCTTAGGCTTGGTGTGCTGATACACCAGTTACAGAGAGAAGGAGTGAAATGAGGGGCTTCACTGAAAGTCTGAATATGGAACAGAAAACACACACACACATACACATTTCTGCTATGTATTCACTAAGCAACAAGATGTTACTACTCAGGCAAAAGCCTGAATGGTTCTATTCTAAAGAAATTGAGTGATGTCAGAAAAGACCTCGGATTATGACAGTTGGGAGTTCCCACCTCATAATGTCAAAGTCTACCTTTAATTACCCTGTAGTCAACCTGGCAATTGGCAAACCTTATTCATGTACACAGTTTCATTCACCTTTTAAGTGTACAAAAGGTTTCTATATCTAACATGTCTTTAATGTGAATGAAAGACCATTATAAAAATAAGGTTTTAAGAAAGCTTAAACTGAGGTAGAAAATGGAAGAAATTTTTCAGTAAGCTCTAATTAATATTGCCATAGTGATTTGAAAATACTGAATCCATAAGAAAAGAAATAGATGCTATTAAAAAGGATACTCAGAAGCAAATACAGAACTCTTAAAAATTAAAAAGATAATTTTCAAAGTTTAAAAAAGATTGATAAGTTTTGGGGGCAACCTTTCAGAAAGTAGCATAGAAAATGTGAAAGAAAAGAGATGCAGACGATCAGTCGAGACATGTCAACATCTGACATATGGGACTCTTTCAGAGAGAACAAAAGATATACAAATGAGGGAATTATCAAAGGAACAATTTCAAACTATTTTCCAAGGCTAAAGAATTGTCAAAATTGAAAGTTCTCTTTCAATACTTAGCGAGTTCATATTTTAAAGAGATATATACTAAGGCTTATACATATTTGATTTTTACTTAAAGCTAAAATTTTATTTATTTATTTTTTTTAAAGATGTATTTATTTGTGCATACAGAACTGGGGTACAGTCCAGAGGCTCAGGGGCGGTGAGAGGCTTCACCAGAGACAGAGTGGGGAACAGAACAGGCAGATCGACGAAGTACACTGCTGAGGGGAGCAGTGGGCGGGTCAGGAGAGGTCTGCCACGCCATGTGGTCTCCTCCGGGGCAGGCGGGAATCGAACTCATGCGGAAGCGGCTTTAGATTCTCAGTGCTGTGCTTTAACCCGCTGCGCCACCAGGGAGGGCCTAAAATTTTATTTTTTTTAAAAATTAAACACACTAGGCACTCCCTGGTGGTACAACAGGTTAGGACACAGAACTGCAAGCTGGCCACAGCCGTTTCTGTGTGAGTTTGGTCCCCAGCCCTGGAGGTGACCCACATGGTGCAGCAGACCTCTCCTGGGCCCGCCCACTGCTCCCCTCAGCAGTGTACTTCATTGATCTGCCTGTTCTGCTCCCCACTCTGTCTCTGGTGAATCTTCTCACTGCCTCTGTGCCTGCCTCTGGCCTGTACCCCAGTTCTGTATGTCTATATAAATAACTAAATCTTTAAAAAAAAATTAAACAGACTATTCTGGGAGCAGAAAACATATGTATTAAGAAGTAAGTAAACTTTAAAAGGAAACCATTACATTCTTAAATTATCTTAGAAACCAGAGATAATGTTTTCATGCATTTGTTCACCCATTCAATCATTACCTATTAATATGCTAATAATATAAAAAGTCACATATATATAACAGATAGCTATTAATTTCCTATCACCATGAGCTACATTCTAGGTTGGTCACAGAGATAAATTAGATCTGCCTTAGGTAACTTTCATTGGGGAAGAGGTAAAAGATATATGAACAAAGAAAAATAATTCAAAGTTGAAAGAAAAGTAAATAAAAAACAAAAATGAAGTATTCTGGATACTAGAAGATGATTTCAGGATGGAGGACATCAGGGAAATAATCTAGAGCAGGTTCAGTGTTAGACTGGACTATGAGATGCAGTGGGGGAAGAGCGTTTATTAAAGAAATGGTCTGTGTGAGCAAGGTCCCAGAAGACTTAAGCTATCTATATCTGGGAAAGTGGCAGGAATGCACGACTCATGTACATAGTCTTTTTCTATAAACATGTTTAAATCTCATGAGAAAATAATCAATCAAATAGAGCTTGTAGGACTTGCTACCAGGCAAGAGACCTACAGTCTTCAAAAAACACCCATGTCACGAAAGACAGAAGTGAGGGAAAAAAGGGATAGGTGGGAAAATGTTTCTAAAGTACAAGACACATGATTCTTAAATGCATTGTGTGGTCTTTGATTAGATCTGTTGTAAAAATAAAAAGAAGATTAAAAAAATTATGGCATGTGGGGTTATAAACTACATATATAGTTTATAATTTGAGTTATAAACTATATATTAAAAGGTGCTATTTAAAATGTGAGTGGGATGATAGCATATTCCCACTCACATTTGCATATGATGCCCATATTCCAGAGTTACATGCTAAAATACATAGTGGTAATATCAGCAAATTAATTTAAGTTGTTCTGCAAACACATATGCCTACGTGCATATACAGAAAGCGATGCAGAACAGAAGCATTGCAGAAGTCAACAACTGGTAGATTTAGGTGAGGAGTATTCGATGCTCATTGTATTTTTTTTTAACTCTCCAGCAGGTTTGGATTTTTCAAAATAACTTTGAAAAACATGTAAGTGAAATAAGCTAATCAAATTAGACAGCAGTCTGTGGAAATATAGAAAAATATTAGCTTATATGTGTGGTAACCCTGTATTGCTAAAGAAGAATTTAGGGATTCTGATCACTCTCACTTGAGCTCTTCCTCCTTCAACATTTTCAGTAAATTAAATTTGAAAAGAAAAAGTTTCACATTTATTTCTTATGAAATTTGATATGACATTCTTAATGAGATTGACTATCAGTAGTGGGAATATACACTATTTTGGCTATCATGAAGATGATCAGACCTACATGACTTCACTCTGTTTTCCATTTGACTAACTATACTTTCTTTTCAGAATAGCCAAGCAAATAAAGGGTTAAATTCTGAATGAATATTATATCCAAATGAAGATACCACTCTTTTTTTTTTTTGAAACACAGTAAAATAATTTGTTTAGCAATGTTAACTTTCATGAAAAAGTCTATCAGTGTTTCAACATCCTTTCCTATTGCTCTACAATATTTATGGCTTCATTTTCCCAACCATTCCTGAAAGATGGCAAGGTATTTGTTTTCTGTAAATCACTCTAACATTATGCCAATAAAGGTAGGGTTGTGGGAGAGGTCCTGTTAGACTTTGTGGTGTCAGAGAAAACTTGCTTTAAAATAAAGGAGTGAAAGAAACATCTTTAATTTCATTCCATGGAGGTGGGAGGCAAAACGTTCTAAACTAGAAATTTGACCATGTGCTGAACAAGATATAGAAACTTATCACTTGGAAGTAAGTGGTAACTTATCCCACTATCTTTATTTTTCACAGATAAAGAAGAAAGAACAGGTTGTGTGATTTGCTTAGCATATGCAAACTTGGAACAGCCCCTGTTTTCCTACAATAACTTTTTATTGGTATTTTCAAAAATAAGTGCTTGGAAAATTGAAGTGTAGCATATATATAGAAAAATATAAAAATCATAAATGTGCTGTTCAGTGAATTACCACAAATTGAAAACATTCATATAACCACCACTGAGACCAGGCTTAATTTTCAATTTTCAGGTTTTGTTGCAAGTGAAAACTTCAGACTTCATGTTTCTACATTATATTGTCAGAAACACATTCTTCACAAACATAAAAAATGAACAGCAGGCTTTTGTTATCCTAGACTAGATTATTTGATGTGAAGAATGCTATATTACAACTGTGAAACTTTCCAAGGGCTATTTTCTCCATGATAGAACCAATACCTTCATCCACATTAACAAAAGTTGAGGTTTTTTTTCCACACAGATAAATCACTGGACCTGAATTCAAATCTAACCTCTTTTACTTTCTAAGTGTTTAATGGTGATTTTTTTAAAAAGGAAAAATCTATTACAAGAAACATGAAAGCATCACAAAATTTGGCACATGATTGATGCAAATATTTTTCCTTTCCTCTTGCAGGGCTTGCGTATTAGCTAGCATTAAAAATACCTTCAATTTTTAATCTTTTCTAGATGAAAAATGATTTGGTTATTACCATAAGATTATCCCCTTGACAGAATAAACCACTTATGCTGGACTTCTTCTCTACTTCCCCAACATTTTTATTCCCATCCCAAATACAATTAAAATGAACAAGGAGACAATACAACAGCAGAGGGGTCATCTGCAGGTTCTGTTTGGAGAGGCAGTCATAAACCTTTGCCTTGGTGAAGATGGAAATTTATATAAGGACAGAGGATTCAATTGGTCTTTAGCCCCACCTGCATACCAAGCTCTCAAAATCCTCTGAGAGTTTGTTCAGTCAGCAGCCAGGAGACCTGAAAGAACTGGTTAGCCAATCTGATCACATTAACTTTATTGGTTCTCTTTCACTTCAGTGAAATAATGATTCAAAGCATAGGTTGGCATAGGTCTCCATTCTTTGCAGCTGCTCATCTTTTCTAGCTCATGATAAATCTGTGGTTATTTATTCAACACTTACTGTATACACACTAACTGCAAGCACCGTCTTGCTGCTTTTTTTAGAATAACTGAAAATTCACCCTTTTTGAAGTAACTAAGAGTTGAACTACTTTTCAAATCTTTCAAAAGGGAGCCCAGCAAGATGACAGGAGAGTGAAGATGCACAGTTCACCTGTTCCACATGTTTACTACCAAATTACAAATATAACAAACATACGAATACATACAAATTAGATTCTTTGAGGAAATAAAAATATATATTAAAATTTATATGGAATCGGGCCCTCCCTAGTGGCACAGAGGTTTAAAGCACTGCACTAAGAAGCTTAAGCCACTTCCTCATGAGTTCGATCCCCGCCTGCCCCGGAGGAGATCCACATGGCATGGCAGACCTTTCCTGACCCGCCCGCTGCTCCCCTCAGCAGTGTACTTCGTGGATCTGCCTATTCTGCTCCCCATGCTGTCCCTGGTGAATCCTCTCACCCTCCGCATCTCTGGCCTGTACCCCAGTTCTGTATGAATAAATAAATAAATCTTAAAAAAAAGTTTATATGGAATCATAAAAGGTCTCAAATAGCCAAAGCAATCCTAAGAGAAAAGGTGAGAAATAGCATAGTACCTGGCTGGAAACTATGCTATAAAGCAACAGTGATTAATACAGCTTTGGAGTAGATACATGGATAAATGCAACAGAATCAAGAGCCCAGGAATAAGTCCACATATGGATCATAGTTAATTTATGATAAATAAGCCACAATCATACAATGAGGAAAGCAGAGTCTATTTCACAAATGATACTGGGAAAACTGAACAGCCACATGTAAAGGAATGAAGTTGGATCACTAACTCCAAACACTAATTTTAAAATTGATTAAAGATTTATAGGTAAGACCTGTAACAATAACTTTATTGTGTTATATAATTTATGGGGAAAATATTGCTAATATATTTCATGATGATAAAGATGTCTTTGGAGATGTGTCCCCTATGGCAAAAATATACAATTGAAACTGTTATAAATTATATATATATATATATACACACAATTGAGATTACCTCAAGTTAAAAGTCTTTTACACTGTGAAAGGAAATATAAGCAGATTAAAAAAGAGATCTGCTGAGTAGGGGAAAATATTCACTTGTACAATATATACCAACACTGGATTAATATCCAAAGAATACCAAAAAAAGAAGTATTCAACAACAAAATAATAAATTAGTTATTAAATGAGCTGAACAGATATGAACATACAGTTCAACCAAAGAGGCTATCCAGAAGGCCAACAGCTATAAGGAAAAGTGCCTAACAAAAAGTGCTTTTATAAGGGAGATATAAGTCAGAACTACTATGAGATGTCATCTCATACCTATGAGAATGACACATTAAAAAGACCCCCAACAGCAAGTTCTGGAATGGATGGGGAAAAAAAATAATCCTAATACACTACTGGGGGGAATGTAAAGTGGTGCAAACACTTTAGAAAGTAATCTTGGGCCTTCCATGGTGGCACAACAGGTTAGGAAGCAGCACTGTAAGCTGGCCACAGCCACTTCAGTGTGAGTTCGAGCCCCACCCGGGAGGTGACCCACATGGCGCAGCAGACAGTTCCTGACCTGCCCACTCTTCCCCTCAGCAGTGTACTTCATTGATCTGCCTGTTCTGCTCTCCACTCTGTCTCCGGTGAATCCTCTTACTGCCCCTGCACCTCTGGCTTGTAACCCAGTTTTATTTGCATAAATAAATAAATCATAAAAAAAGAAAGTAATCTAGGCTTACCTTAAAAATTGAAAAATGCATCTCCCATATGACCCAGCAATTCCATTGTTGAACATTTATCTGAAGAACATGAAAAGATCAACTAAAACAAATTATATGCTCTAATTTACAGGGACAACACTAAGGGGGAAAATAAAATACTGTACAAAATGAACAATGATATAACATCTAAAAGTTTAATAAAAAGATAATATGCTCTACAATGTCTTTTGCAGCATTATAATTTTTATACCCTTAAATAGACCCCCAAATTCCTACCCCATGGTTCATAATTCAGTTTCAGTGAGTGTGGATGAGATTATGAATATAGTGGTTGTCTCTCTTGATTAAATTTTGTGCTAATGATGAATGGATTTTGAAGATATAATTAAAGTTCCATGTTGGTTGACATTGAATTCATCAAAAGGGAGCCTTTCCTCGGTGGGACAACCTAATCAGTAGAACACTTTCAAGGTACTGGGCCATTCCTGAAGATGAAAACTAGAAGCAAAATATCTGTCCTGCAGGTCTAGGTAAGAGCAATCATATTGTGAATAGTCTATGAAGGGGAGGAGGAAACTCTAGTAGCTTAGTCCTAGATCCTATACCACAGGAACCTGAATTCTGCCAATAACCTCAATGAACTTAGAAGATTCCAAGCCCCAGATGAGAATGCCCCAAGGTAGAAATTTGACTGTGAGACACTGAGCAGAAGGTTCAGCTAAGCCATGTCTGGACTCCTGAACCATGGAAATTGTGAAATACAAATGTATGTTTTTAAGCTACTAAACTGATGGAAATTTGCTACTGAATTTGATACAGTAGCAATAGAAACTGAATTCAGTTACCTTAGAAATTTTAACACTTGTATTTAACTTAATGTCAGAAAATGATATCATTTTCCACCTTCAGGAAAATACAGAGAGTTTTATAACTCCCTTTTACCACTCTTTCATTATACATTCCTTTCTTATATAAGCATATCTACCTTGACTTATTTAACCCTCAAATATTATTATTGTTTTATTCAGCAATTATTGGCTAGATTTATCTATGTTTGCCATATTCTTTGCTCACCACTCCTTGTGACATTGAAGCTTTCCTGTGTTTATCACCCCTCATCCCAAAATACATTCTCTAGAAAATCTTGAAACAAGAGTTTTCTGTAATAAATGCTTCCAATTTTTTCCTAGTAAAAAAAACAGCTTTATTTTAACCTCATGTTTGAAAGTTTATTTTGCTGATAAAATAGGATAGTCTGAACTTTATCTTCTTTCAGCATATTAAATATATCATTGCTTCCTTTGTTGTTGTGGGAAAATCTGTCAATTTAAAATAGTTCCTTTATAGAGATTTTATCTTTTCCTTTAGATGCTTCTAGAGAAGTAGTCCCCTTGCATTTTGTATGTTAAATTTTTACTGTTGTGTCTAGGTGTAGATTTTTTTTATTTATTATTTGCAATTAGTTACATTTTCTGAATCCATTTATCAGTGTTTCTCATTAGTAGGGAGAAGAATCCTTGGTCATAATCTCTGTGAATAGCATGAGTTCTCCCTTCATCTTTATTACCTCTTCTAAGAATTTCTGTTAAATATTTGTTGGAGTTTCTCCCTCTGCATCCTCCATACCTCTAAACATTTCTTTTATAGTTTCATTACCTTTTTTCTTCTGAATTTGCTGTAGTTTCCTTCTACCTATCATGAATTTCTTTAACTCTAATCTAGTCTTTAAGTATTCCCTTTAATTTTTTAACTTAATGATTACATTTTAACAGATAAAAGTTCTGTTTGGTTCTTTTTTTCAAATCTGCTAGGTTAGTTTCAATGGTTTCTAGTTTTCCTTTCTTCCAGTCATCTTTTAAAATTTTTCTTAAATATGTTTAAATACCTACTTTTTTTGTATTAAAGATTTATTTATTTGTGCATACAGAACTGGGATACAGGCCAGAGGTGCAGGAGCGGTGAGAGGCTTCCCCAGAGACAGAGTGGGAAGCAGAACAGGCAGATCAATGAAGTATACTGCTGAGGGGAGCAGCAGGCGGGCCAGGAGAGGTCTGCCACACCATGTGGTCACCTCCGGGGCAGGCAGGAATCGAACTCATGCTGAAGTGGCTTTAGCTTCTCAGTGCTGTGCTTTAACCTGCTGCGCCACCAGGGAAGGCCAAAATACCTATATTTTATTCTGTACCTGATCATTCTATTATTTGAAGACATTAATGTCTGCCTCTGCAGTTTGTTTTTTGCTGTTTTCTCATGTATTTGAAGCCAGATTCCTTGAAAATATATGTGAATCTAGATGAAATGAGTATTCTTTTGAAGAGGATTTAGATTTGTCTAGTTCAAGGTGTTAGGGGATGCTACCAACTACTTTGGGGGAACTTTTTTGGTTCATAAAGATAATAGGAATTCTGAGCTCATGTGAAAGTAGGTATATGATTAAGACTTTTTTCTTCTTTGTTCAGCTGTTCCCAACAGCCAAGGTAAGACAGTCAAATATTACCACTAATTCCATTGGGTAGGGGTTTTCTAGTTTTTCTACTGAGTCATTTTTTTTTTTTAAAGATTTATTTATTTATTTGTGCATACAGAACTGGGGTACAGGCCAGAGGCTCAGGGGCGGTGAGAGGCTTCACCAAAGACAGAGTGGGGAGCAGAACAGGCAGATCTACGAAGTACACTGCTGAGGGGAGCAGCGGGCGGGTCAGGAGAGGTCTGCCACACCATGTGGTCACCTCCGGGGCAGGCAGGAATCGAACTCATGCTGAAGTGGCTTTAGCTTCTCAGTGCTGTGCTTTAACCCGCTGCGCACCAGGGAGGGCCTACTGAGTCATTTTTTAAACAGAGTATTCTATCTCCCACCTTGCATGGGGCCCTGGCTTTGTGTTCAGCCCTTGTTCAACGAGCCCATGAAAACTCAGGCTGTGGCAGTCTTCCCTGGTGGCCCATGGGGTTACAGTGCAGCACTATGAAGCTATCTACAGCCACTGCAGCACGAGAGTTGATCTCTGGCCAGTGAGTTTTCCCACATGGCACATTAGATCTCTCCTGTCTCGTCCACTCCTCCTCTCAGCAGTATGGATCTGCCTGTTCTGATCCCCACTTCGTCTCTGGTAAGTCCTCTCATCCCCCCTTCCCTGCCTCCCTGTATTCCAGCTCTTGTATGCATAAATAAAATAATCTTTTTTAAAAAAAAAAAAAAAAGCTCAGGCTATGGCCACATCAACACCCAGGGCTTTCCCTAAGCTTACAATTTTTTGCTTTGTTTTTCCCCCTTTGGCCTCTGAAAAAAATTCCCTTAATTTCTTGCCAGTCCAGTTGCAGACCAACATACAAAAAGCTTGCTGGGGTTTTGCTTGTTAAATATCTATAGTGTACTTATAAGTGTAATGGAATGAGAAGGGTTCATTATAGCACTAGAAATTGAATTTTTAGTAAGTATGTTCTCAAATTTTAGCTAAAAATACATTTAAAATGTAATAAAATACTGTAAGAAAATATTTTTAAAATATGGCAATTATCTTGGTTATAGATGGCTTCCTAATGCAAAAATTGTAAAACCTTAAAGATTAATATTGAACAATATATTTAACTATGTAAGCATTTAAATTTTTTGTATGAAAATAACACTTTAATCAAAACTAAAAGACCAAAAGTAGCTAGAAGAAAATATTAACAACATGTAAGGAAAGACTCAGATATGTTAAATATAATCATCTCATACAAGTCAATAAAGAAGATACATAGAACCAATTATAAAATGATCAGTGGATATGAACAGATAGCTCATAGAAAAGGATACACAAATGGCCAAAAATCATGTGAAAAAATATGACTCACTGGTCATCAGAGAAATGCATATTAAAATAGTATGATACTTCTGTGAGGTGTGAACCAATTCCCAGAAATCATACACAATGTTGTAAACTAATGTTATTCTAGTAAAGGGGGGAGAAAAGTAAGATAATGGGTTTTCACCAATCTGATGACTATTTAAAATACGGATGATATATTAGACTCACTATTGGGGGAGTGCAAACTAATGCAGGGTTTTTTTGGAGGGTGGTTGGCAATATATGTATTAAATTTTTAAATATATTATTCCAGGAATTTTGAGCCATTGGCTAGAGAATATCCCACCCTCCTGTCAAATTGCTAGTAACTAAAACATTAATTAATAAATCAGTGAGCAAAAGGGATCTGAATGCCAAGGTGTCAGTGAAGAAAGTTACTTTATTTCCTTTTCAAAATAACATCAAGTGTTCAGAGAATGCTGGCTGGTTTCTCATTACTCTGATACTAAGGTTTTCCTAACTCTTGAACTGTGTCCATGGAGTAAACACAAATTTTGAAGTCTGTCACCTTGGTTATGTCCTGGTGACATATGACCTATGTTCCCCATTTTGAGTAAGAGGATAGATAGTAATGTCATCTAATAGCAACATTTTCTTTTTCATTTGGAGTACTGAAGGCAAGTTCCCCTATTCAAGGTAAAGGTATTAGGAAGAAGAGGAATGCAAAAGTACTTAAGACATAATGCAAATGCCAGGCAAAGGGCTTGGCAGGAAAGGACTTGGAAGGATACTCTCCATACTGCTATGCAGTAGAGAAAGCCAGAGAGATATTTAAAGGACATCATATTGTCTTCCTGTAGTCACATGATGTACATAAATCATCCCCCTTGCTCTGAAACAATCTAAGTCTTGCCGTGCCATTCTGTCCTTTAGCAAGTCCATTTGATTAACAAGTAAAGGACACATTGTATGGCAAATGATCAAGAATTTTTCATAGAGAAGAGAGAGGCTCACTATATTTTAAGTGTATTTTGGTGCTTCTGTGCTATGAAATACTTTTTAACAGCTAAAAGAATGAGGACAGGGCCCTCCCTGGTGGCGCAGCGGGTTAAAGCCCTGCACTGAGAAGCTAAAACCACTTCCGCATGAGTTCGATTCCGGCCTGCCCCGGAGGTGACCACATGGTGTGGCAGACCTCTCCTGGCCCGCCCGCTGCTCCCCTCAGCAGTGTGCTTCGTCGATCTGCCTGTTCTGCTCCCCACTCTGTCTCTGGTGAAGCCTCTCACCGCCCCTGAGCCTCTAGCCTGTACCCCGGTTCTGTATGTACAAATAAATAAATCTTTAAAAAAAAAAAAAGAATGAGGACATACATGCACATGATATAGAAGGCTATCAAGTTATTAAGTGAAAAAAACAGAGTTTAACAGTATACAACAGCATGAAATTGTTTATGTTAAGTATAAATATACACACAGATCTTTTAGTAAATGTACAATCATATATATAAATGCATGAGAAAGGTCTTAGAAGGTTATTCCCACACCACTGTGCAACAGAGGAGATTGCTATATATGGTAATGAGTATTAAAATGTCTTTGTATTAGTTTATTATGTTACACCAAGGCTATCTTCATATCCTTCATTTAAAACAAAACACTTTTTAAAGGATTAGCTTTTATAAAGAAGAGAGGTCAGTTAAGATTCAAGGAGCCTAGAGAATGTTTGACCTGTGTCTCGGTGACACAGTAAGAGGTAAGAGATAGTCTACCAGTGAGAATCACAGGAAAGAACTTGCTGGACTGGTGCATTCATTTTGTTTTATACCAGAAATCTTTATTGCACATCTACTATATGCTAACCTTTGGCTGAAAAATATTCAGAAATGAACACTATAATTTCCTACTAGAGTTCACATCATACTCAATACAATTAATTGAGTGATAAAATCTAGTTAGTTCTGGTGAATAAGAAAAATATAAGGAAAAGAGATAAAAAGAAAGGGTTTTAATAGTTAAAAGCTAAAATAATGCCATGAAATTTTATTTTAAAAGAATACATGATATCAGAATGAGTTTTCCTTCCTGTATTAGTCCCCACATGTGTTAGTGCCTCACCCTAGCAGAGCCTCTTTCTCCACCTAGCAATAAACATCTGTCCCTGGGCCTTCCTGTGTCTTTGTGGGCAGCCTTCATGTCCCAGGTCTCTCCACAGGACATGCACCCTCTTCTGGAACAATGAAAAAGTAGCAGCACAACCCCTCATCAGTCATGTGTACCAACTGAAGAGGAAAGAAGCAGGATGAAGACCCAGAAGGCGACCTGAGAGAACCACATGGAGCACAGAGACATGTGAAGACACCGTCCTTGCCTCTTGGTCCTGGGCTGGTTGAAATGGATGTGAGTGAGAGACCCGCGGGGAGGTTCACTATGGCAGTGTTTATCTTGATTTTGATTTTGTTCTTTTCCTCTGAGAGTTGTCTGGCCACTTCTGACCCTTATCATGAGTCCCTGCCAGAAGGTGCTTTGGTCTTGTGGCCGGTTCTCAGGCCCTGTTGTGGGCCAATACCTTTTGGGTGGACTTTTACCCAAGAGGAGATGGGTAACTTCAGGTGTTTGATTTAGAAATTATGTTCTTTGTCTTTTCTGTATTGCCCATTAATTGCATTTTTCCTTTCCATTAAAGGTCTTATGTCGTCTTAATGTGGAGAATGGCAGAACCTATTCAGAGCAGGCAGATTTGGAGGTTCAGGGGTGCCCCTCTCTCCCTGCCCTGTAATACAACCACTGGAAAGGAGAAGTAAAAATTGCTGGAGAGCTTTTCTCCCCTTTAAATAATAGAATTACAGCATTTTTGAACCTGGAAGTAACTTTAATGAACATATGGTTTCATATTCAGAAGTTGGAGGCTCTGTGTTTGTTCTACTTGGAAATAAATATTAAGACTATTAATGAGGGCATTCCTGAAACTATCACTTTCGAGTTGAAAAGTCATCCCCAAGACTGTTATTTATTGGAAAGATGGTAAAATCTATAGAACCAAGTCAACTAAAAACTCTGAGCTCATTAAAAAAAAAACAAAAACAAAAAACTGGCAACAACAAATGCTGGCCAGGAACCCTGTTATACAGCTATTGGGTTTAACCATATTGAAAGCTGAGTAAAGGACCCTCAAATTGCTAAAAAATGGATCTACCACATAACCCAGTGTTTCTACTCTACCCAAAGGTCACAAAAACACCAATGTGAAAGGAAACTGCACTCCTATGTTTATTGCAACACTAATTACAATACCTAAGATATGGAAACAACCTAAATGCCCCAAAACAGATGACTGAATCAAAAAGATATGAGATAAATATGTGTATATATATATATATACTACTACTACTACTACGACTTAGTGGTCAAGAAAGATAACCTCATGCCATTTGCCATTTGCAGCAACATGGATGGAGCTAGAAGGGTTTATGCTAAACAAAATAAGTCAGAAAGAAAAAATATATATTATCAGATAATTTCATTTACAGGTAGAATGTAGGGACACTGAATAAAAGGTCAGGAAAAAGATAAAACTGGCCTATCCTGGTGGCGCAGCGAGTTAAAGCACAGCACTAAGAAGCTAAAGCCACTACAGCATGAGCTCAAACCCCGCCCACCCTGGAGGTGACTCACATGGTGCCCCTCAGCAGTGTACTTTGTCAGTCAGCCTGTTGTGCTCCCCACTCTGTCTCTGGTGAATCCTCTCACCATCTCTGTACCTCTGGCCTGTACCCCAGTTCTGTGAGCATAAATAAATAAATCTTTAAAAAAAAAAAAGACAAAACTTGTAGGCAAATCCATAGACCTAGGGCATAGAGCAGGGGAGGGCACGAGAGAGGGGTCAAAACAGGGGAGCAAAAGAGCACAAGGGACTATGGTGATTATTCATGGATGCTGTGGTGGTGGGAGAATTATAGGGGCTATACCGGAGGGGAGAAATCAAATGTTGTACAAAAATGATCAATGATATGAGAAGGAAAAAAACAAGCAAAAATCCCCTGGAGCTCCTAGCAATTAGTAACACAATAATCAGAGTGTTAGTGGTTTTTAAAAAAAATCATAGTTAAACTAAGATATAATGGAACCATTTATGTTTCTGAGATTGAGCTCAAGCAATATCTCTCTACCTTTAAGAACTGAATGCAACAAAAAGTAATATTAAAACAAATAATTCAAATTCAAATTATGAAATCTATAAAGAACCAGTTTGCAAGATGCCAAAATTAGTAAAGTCAAGGAGAATATGTACTTCTGTATCCACACTATATCACAGACTAATCTATTATTGCTCCCCGAGTCTAACATAACAGTTTTCTTCCAAATGACAGCAACTGGGCTCTATATTTAGCTAAGTAAGTTTCCCAATCCTGGAAAATCTATTCAAACATGACAGTAATGAGTGAGCAGTTTTAAAGTATCTATCTACTCTGTACATTATAATCTAATAATACTAAAGATTTGTAACCTTGAAATGTTTTTTCCTTCACCTTCCAAGTCTAAAAATATCATTATAGCACTCAATGGACAAGGGGACCCAGTACGCAGACATGAATGACTCATCACTAACAGAGCCAGGGTTTAGACAGCCATGCCCGGTCCCTGTCCAGTGACAGCCTCATTTGGACAGCCTCATTGCTTCTTCCAAGAAATGAGTCAATTAACTACTCCAATAGCAGATATATTATTTCACTGTTACAACTTTTCCTAGTTAATTCTATAACAGCTAGCTTAGATCACACTAGAGCTAACAAACAGAAATGTGACTTTATGTTTGTATGTTTTAAATGTATGCATTCAGTATCTTAAATACATACATTTATTTTCAGTTTATCTGAATTTCCCAGGAAATGAGACCTTACATTAATATTTTCAGAGATGATTTAATTTAAAAGATTAAATAAGACATTTAAACAAATATCATCATGATTAATTTTAGGAAAACATTCTTTAGAGAGAGTTCAAAGAAAAATCAATTGTGAGGGCAGCTAGTATCTGTCAAGTAATCAAGATATGCCTTCTGAAATTCCTGAATTATACTTCAGAAAAATTGATAAATTTGCATCTGCAAAATTACCAATAAATCATTCTAAAGATTACTGTTCAGATAAGTAATGTTCTAATGCTTCTGTTATTTTCCTGATTCTCAATGTACAGGATGACACAGCTTCTTAAATAAAATCTGCTGGTGTCTCATTTCCTTTGCCGCTATCAAAATTATTGTCAAATTATCATATGACCTAACATAATATTTTAAATGAAGCTGGCATTTCATTTAAAACACAATGCTGGAGAGTCTCCTTATTAACAACAAATTCAGAGCATCTTGAAATCAAAGATAAGATAAAATACCAGGGTCTTATTTATTATCCATATAGCAAAGATTTATCACCTTCTCTTAACTGTATAATTTTTCATCCCCAAAGACACACTCAGCTTAGTCTCAGAAAGGTTAAAAAAAGACGGAAGCTCCTCTTGGCAAAAGTGAACAGTAAAATGAATCAGAAACTATTGATTTAATAACAAGGACCTTTGGTCAAGTGGATCAGGGTAAAAGTCAATTACAAGAGGATACCTGTTTATAGGGAGAGCTGCACTTTCGCTCACACTTACTTAGCATCAAGCCTTAAGTTAACACAAGAAATTAAAGGGGCAAGACAAAATGGTGGCAAGGAAGTCTAATGTACATAAAATCATTCCATGTCTCTTATTTGAAATCACTGGTAAAGATAGGAAAGAAGAGCTAAAAAGTCTCATCAGTTAATTCAAGGGTATAAACACTTGAAAGGCAGCTGGAAAATATAGTGACTCAATTCTGTGCACTAAATTGGGGATTCTAGATTTTTTTTTACGGCACCTCAAATGAAGTGATTCACTTGCAAAATGAAGTGGGCTTTCTGCAGTTATAGGATCAACTATTAAATGTCATCACTCAAGGAAGAGTTTCTATCCTAATAATCCAGTACTTGTTCATCTCTTCAACTGTGCCTGCAGAAAGTCATTGTCACTCTGGTCATGTAAATTAACATTTGTACATCTCATTTTGCTTTTATATAAAATGTAGGTCTAGAAATTGTTGGAAGAAATTATTAGATAATAACTATAAAAGGCTTTGCAAGCCTGATGTATTAGGTGGTCACCAGTAATAACAATGATCACAAATCAAGTATCATTCAAAAAAACTTGGAAGAAAATAGAAAGTACTTTGGATTCATCTGGGAATGACTGAAATTTAGAAAGAA
The DNA here is from genome assembly GCF_000260355.1 of Condylura cristata. Taxonomy (NCBI): domain Eukaryota; kingdom Metazoa; phylum Chordata; class Mammalia; order Eulipotyphla; family Talpidae; genus Condylura; species Condylura cristata. The sequence goes on from NW_004567115.1 coordinate 28,349,702, forward strand.
ACTTTGATTCAAATGGAGTGGGGTGATGGGAAGAAGCTCTTCTTTATCTCATTTTAGAAAAACAGAAAAGAATAGAATATAAACAGAATTATTTATACTGTCAATAATGATGCTGTCTACTGATGCCAGTTCAATTTGCATGTATATACATTGTTTTTAAGTCTAGATTTTTTTTTAAAGATTTATTTATTCATACAGAACTGGGGTACAGGCCAGAGGCTCAGGAGCGGTGAGAGGCTTCACCAGAGACAGAGTGGGGAGGAGAACAGGCAGATCAAGGAAGTACACTGCTGAGGGGAGCAGCGGGGCCGGGGCCGGCCAGGAGAGGTCTGCCTCACCATGTGGTCACCTCCGGGGCAGGCAGGAATCCAACTCATGCGGAAGTGGTTTCAGCTTCTTAGTGCTGTGCTTTAACCCGCTGTGCCACCAGGGAGGGCCCTAGATTTTTAATTAATACTAGATTTTAAACTTTATTTGGAAAATCACTTCCATTCATTTAGTGCAATATGATTACATCAGGCTATGAAAATGTTCAAATAACATATGGCTGTTGTAATAAGAGGATCATCTGTTTTAACTAAGTCTGGTGAGCGAGATCTACACAGTAGAGTGGAAGGACATGGGCTATGGGTTGAAAAGACATGGGTGGGAAACCTGACTCAGTCACTTGAATGGTTGGTTTTGGATGAGTGAACCTTTTGAGTCTCAGTTTTCTCATCTGTGTGATGAACAATAATAACCTCTGTCATAGGACTATTGAGAAGATTGAAGGAGATTCCATTTGAATTGACCTTTATTCAGAGCTTGGCTGTCCAATAAACTCTTTAATAACAGTTGAATCTTGTACTATACATGAACCTAAATGAACCCATTTGTGATGTTCCATAATTACAGGTGCAAGAGATAACTCCTTAAGGGTTAATAATTCTTACTTTTGGGGCCTCCCTGATGGTACAGGGGTTAAAGTCTCAGCACTATCCAAGCTGTCACCAGCCACTATGACATGAGTTTGATCCTGAGTCAGGGAGATGGAGCTGACCCACATGGCACAACAGACCTCTCCTGTACCCTCAGTAGTGAATCTCAGCAGATCTGCCTATTCTGCTCCCCAGTCTGTCTTTGGTGAATCTTCTTACCACCACCCCCCACCTTGCACCTCTGGCCTATACCCCAGTTCTTGTATGCATAAATAAATCTTTAAAAAATAATTCTTCCATTTATGATAGATTATAAGATTTCAAAATTATTTTTAAAAATTCTTCCATTCATGATAGATTTTTTTTAAGATTTATTTATTTATTTATACAGATCTGGAGTACAGGCCAGAGATGCAGAGGGTGAGAGGATTCACCAGGGACAGAGTGGGGAGCAGAACAGGCAGATCAACGAAGTACACTGCTGAGGGGAGCAGCGGGAGGGTCAGGAGAGGTCTGCCTCGTCATGTGGATCTCCTCTCGGGTAAGCCAGGCGGGGATCGAAATCATGCAGAAGTGGCTTAAGCTTCTCAGTGCAGTGCTTTAACCCGCTGCGCCACCAGGGAGGGCCCCATTCATGATAGATTTTAAGATTTTTTTTTTTAGTACTTCATGAATCTCATACAAGATATCCATTTTGTGAATTTCTCAAAGCAAATGTCACTTTTATGCATGTTTTTCTATATATGTGGGGTTATCTATAAGTACAGATAAGTAGCTATGAAAAGGCATGCAACTATATTAAATAATTTTTTTTTTCTGTGTTGGTAGGAAACCACCGACAACATGTTATTTCCTCACTTTTTCAGGATGTTAGAGATGAGAAATCTGAATCTTACCCAATCTAATAATTCCTCTTTACAGATGAGGAAACCAAGATCCAGAGTTTGGATAACTTGTCAAAAATCAAGTTCTAAGTTCAAACTTAAGTTCTATTTGAGTGTTAAAACTCAAATAGAACTTAAGTCTCTTGACTACCAATCAACTATTCTTTAGTGCCTTTAAATAAAACTTAGAAGGCAATACAATATACTGCTACTTTAAAAAGATAAAAGTTCCTGGTAGGATATTTTAAGCATCTCCTCAGCAGGAATCATATGTCATACATCTTTGTGGTCACACAGGGCTTAGCAGAGTTCTTTAGAACAGCGACTACTCAATATATTTCAAATAAACTCATTGTGTGTGTGTGTGACTTTTTCCTTTTGTATGGAGGGAGGTTAAACAAAATTAGAGTTGACTATATATATGGTTTAGAAATTACACTGTTTATGATGACATAAGCAAATGAATATGGGAATGTTATCTGGAATTTTTAAAAATTGCCTGCCATTACTTAAAAGAAGACTGACTGCCAGCATAAATAATGCAAACTAAAAGTCCCTTTTATAACATGGAGATTATGTTTTAGTACTTAAACAATTGCCTGAAATTTTCATATCTACTTAGAGTCTGAAACTGTGTCTCTGTGAGGTCACACATCTTGGTGAAAATCATAAAATAAGGTAACCATCCAGACATTGATGTAATCACCATATAAATGACAGAATTGCATGCAATTATAGTCAGAGAAGTTTTACGTATTGATTTGCATCACAATATTATTTTTACATAGCAAAGCCATTCCAAACATTACAATTTTGTACAGTGACTGAAATTCATGTTCTTGAAGATAATGTAGCAACATGAGGAAAAGTGTTTCTAATATTCCACTAGGAAATCAGTATTCTTTGCTTTCTATAAAGTACTCTTTACAGAAAAGAATTCTGTACAGAAAAGAGGCCAAAAAGAAATATCTCAAAATAAAACAGTAGCTGTGTTGGGGTGGTGAAAATATGAGCACTCCTTTCTTATCACCAGTTCTATTGCATCTGTCACAGAAAATAAGTTTACAAATACAAAGGAAATGAGTTCCATAAAAGACAGCACAGTGAGCATCTACTTGTGGCAATCCCAAACCTTCTGAAAAGCAGTTCACCTTTGAATAGTCCCCCACTTTGTCAATTTTGTCTTCCCAGTGTAAATTCTAAAACTTAATGTGTCCTCATTTCCTTAGCCTTTGAGTCTAAGGTACAGTCTTTTGGATAATTTCTAGCTTACAGTGGCACATATCAGAAGCCACCAGAAAAAGAGACAGGGTCCAGACATCCACTCTGCTCGCACAGGTAATTCAATGTGATGATTCTAGGGTCAACCGTGGGGGCAGTAGCTTCCCCAGCGTAACAAAAACAGTTTGGCTAAGGGTTGTAGTAACCCGGTCTAAGACCTTTTCCCTGCAGTCTCTCCCATGATTACCTGGGTTTTCTAATCTCCCTTAATATGTCTTCCTCATTTAAATGATTAGAGTTGGTTGTTTTGTTTTTGTCTACAGCTAAAATTGCAAATAGATTAAAAAAGGCTAACAAAGCTGTAATTCACCTAGGTTGAAAGAAGGGTGAAATCGTTACAGAGGTCATTCTGAACTCAAAACACGCTGTGATCAAATAAAAGAGACTTTCAGTAGGTCAGTGTCATGAGTGTCATTCCCCAGCAAAGAGTTTTAAGGGTTGGTGTGTAACCCAGTGATTTTCTCCTCTGCTGCAGGGATCTTGGAATTTATCTATCAGATGATACTGCTCCAGAATATCAGCTTCCCTGTCAGCTCAGGTACTTGAGAGACAGTGTAGAAGAGAGTCCCCCATTGATCCAAATAAGACATGTAACCTGAGCAAGAAAGAAGCCTGTTATGTTAGGCCACTAAGATTTGGGAGTTAACTTGGTACCATGGTATAGCCTAACCTAATTTGATTAATACACAATAGTATTTGAAATAGGAGGTATTTAATGCTCAAAGTAAGTAAATATAAAAGGCGAAAAGCTGGGCCTCCCTGGTGATACAATGGGCTAAAGCACAGCACTGCGAAGCTAGCTGCAGCAACTTCAGCACAAGCTTGATCCCCAGCCAGGGAGATCCCACATGGCACAGCAGACCTCTCCTGACCCACCCACATCTCCCCTCAGCAGTGTACCTCAAGTCAGTCTGTTCTGCACCCCACTCTGTCTCTGGTGAATCTTCTCATTAGCCCTGTACCTCTGGTCTGTACCCAATTCTGTATGCATAAATAAATCTTTTTTTTAAGTTGAAAAGTATTGTATTAGAGAATATTTTTATCAGAAAAGTAAATTAAGTTAGTAATGGATTTCTTGTCATTTTACAGTAACTACTTACATCTAAGTTTACCTGAAGCAACAACAATAAAAATGTAACATACTTTGAAATACCCGAAATAGTTAATGGTCTTAAAAGCCTCCCTGATGGCACAAGGGGTTAAGTCTCAGCACTATGAAATGGCAGCAAGAGTACATTCTCCCACACAGCAGACCTCTTCTGTTTCCCCACTACTCCCCTCAGCAGTGTATTTCTGTACATCTGTCTGTTCTGCTCCCCATTCTGTCTTTGGTGAATCCTCTCACCCCCACCTGAACCTCTGGCCTGCACTCCAGCTCTTGCATGCATAAATAAATCTTAAAAAGGGCCCTCCCTGGTGGCGCAGCAGGTTAAAGCACTAAGAAGCTAAAGCCACTTCAGCATGAGTTCAATCCCCGCCTGCCCCGGAGGTGACCACATGGTGTGGCAGACCTCTCCTGACCCGCCCGCTGCTCCCCTCAGCAGTGTCCTTCATCGATCTGCCTGTTCTGCTCCCCACTCTGTCTCTGGTGAAGCCTCTCACCGCCCCTGAGCCTCTGGCCTGTACCACAGTTCTGTATGCACAAATAAATAAATCTTAAAAAAAGAAAAAAAAACCTATTGATTGTACTTTTCTATTCTCACACTACAGAAAAACAGAATTTGTAACACACATATAATTTCCTTAAAATAATACTTCAAAAAGGAGTATTCAATAACTAAAGAAAAAGTAAGCCTTTTTTTATTATTATTGTGAAATTTTTGTTTGCAGAGAGAAGTGTAAGAAAATTGCTAATAGGATTTGTTGAAATGCTCCTGGCCAAACGATAGCAGTTGTATTTGAACAGATTCATCAGTGTCTCGTCTTTTCTAAGCAGGGATCTCACAGGCCCTTTTCCTTTCACATGCCTGTTTTGGTCTGTGAAACAATAGATTTTTTTCCCTGCTCACTAGTAAATGACCTTTATTTCATAAAATCTATGTGATTCTTTCACCTGAAGTAACCACAGTCAAGGCGGTTTTCTGTTTGCCCACTAAAATCTGCACTGTCCGCTCTGAGTGCTGCAGGCATGTGCTCCAGCCCTGGCAAGAGGGAATTATCATCACCTTTCTGTGCTTCAGATGTTCCCAGTGTCTAAGCACCTTAATAAATGATCCTCTAACATGTGTTAAAGAACATAAGAGGGTGTTTGAAAAAATTGCTTTAATTGGCTTTGAATATAGCACAGAAGATCAAATAAGAGAAAATGCAATTAAAGTCAGAGAGGTTTTCAAAACAACCAGAAAGGAAGGGAATCCGGAGGGGCGAAATAGTAGAAAGTAATTTGTATGGCAATGGATGGAAACTAGATTCTTTAGTGATCATGATGCCTTATACAGATGTCAAGTTATAATGCTACACACATTTGAAACATGCATAAACAAGTTGTATAATATTGTATAAACCAATATTGCTTTAATAAAAATTTCTCAATAAAAAAAATAAGGCAACATAAAAAAGACTTTAAAAGTAAAATAAATTTAAAAAGGAGAGATTTCTATTGAACAAAAAGATGAATTCCCAGACTTGCCAGAATGAAAAACATTAGAATGGATTTTTTTTTTAGGGAGAATGCTTGGTATTTTGTCAGGTACATTATTAAAAAAGACAAAGTTTTCTAAAGGCAGAAGACAGGGTCAGACACTCCCTCATAGTCCTTTCCAGTGCTGTGGCTTTATGATTGACTAACATTATATGAGAATTGTCTTGGCTTCTGTTTTCACTTGTAATATTCAGCACCTCTTGTACCTGCCACCAACTGGTAGATGGTCTGTGTTCCTTCTCTGTCCCGGTCCCTCAATCTCTCTTTCTCTTTGTCTCTCTTTGTCTCTGTCTCTCACTCTCTCTCTTTCTCTCTCTCTCTCTCTCTC
>NW_004567115.1:28355852-28407565 GCF_000260355.1 Condylura cristata
TGGAGCCTACCCTCAACAGATTCCAAACTGTCTTAGTCTAGTAGAGAAAGAGGGTTCATCTCTGCCATCCTCATTGAATTGACTCATTTCTGATTTTGTGCTCTATCCATGAACATAGCACCCACTTCTCACTCTTCCTGTGCTTTCACATAATTCTTTTCTCCCTAATATAATCTCCACCTTCCCTTTCCAAGAGTGAAACCCTTCCCCAACATTAGCAAACCATTGTTCCCCTCTTGCAAAGCTCCTCTGTACTTACAGCATGGAGGAATAGACTGGGCCTCCAAGAACAAGAAGGAAGTGGGTAGAGGGCCTCCTGGCATTATGGAGCACTACTGGGCTAGCTGTAAGTCTGTATGTTCTGGGAGGAGGGAATGAACCTGTGAAAAGATCAGGAAGTTTATTGAGAAGTCAAAGGAAAGAAGATTACCCTCCTCCAACATTCCCCAGATTTTTGTGCTCTTACTCCATTAAGCTTAATCATTAACTACTGGTGTGGCTTCTCTGCTTTGCAGACAAGGTTTACAATGTTCCTAGGCAATGCTGGTCCCACATAGAAAGGTTATTCATTCCCCCAACACCAACTTTAGCTCTTTGGGGATGCTGGTGGGTAGTGTTTTATTTTTAACTCCAGGAGGCTCTAAAATGAGTCAGAATAATATGTTAATTAAATTAATCCTCAAACCTGCATCCAATTCTAGAAATTCCTTCTCTATTCTATTTTTCTTCCCAAACTGTGTCTAGTCCCAATGTCCAAAATTGCTCATCAAAAGATTTGGCAATGGGTAAGACAATATAAGCTATATTCCAATTATAAAAATGTCATCCCCTCAACAAACAAATTCCCAAATATGAATATTAACTGCTTTGTAATGGCTTTTTCTGGGAGGAAATTAAAGTTGAAAATTAAATTGCATGCAAATTACTCCAAAGAATTTGGAGGTCAAAAGAATTAAAGTCCAAGATCATTCTCTTGCCTTTGTGAAGTAAGGTTCTGAAGAAATTAAAAGCCAAATTTCATTCTCTTTGATTTCTTACTTCTACCACTCTCAGCGTAGAGCGGTCTTCACCACAAAATAGAGTTGGGATGTCTTTGGCAGTACAACCAGGGATATGTGCTAAGGAAGGGATGTAAGTCCCTAAAAGTGCGTGCTGAATATGTCTCCAGTATTTCCTGTGTTTAAAGTCTACAAGACTGAACAGAATACAAAAAAATTATCACAGTCTTGACTGTGATCCTCCAAGTCTAGAAAACATCTCAATCTTGTTATCACAAGTAAAAGTTTGTTTCCAAAGTCCAAAGCTTTCAGCACTACTAGAAAAGAGAACAAGAAAATGACTTGGTTTAGCCTCTCAATGTTGCCATTGAGTCTAGGCTATTTGTCACAATTTCTAAATTTACATCAAATCATGATCAGCTTCCCATTTGGTAGTTAATTTTGACACTCTGTAACTACATATGGGAAACAGAGTTCTAATGGGGGTCTCCATTAGCCTTCCTTCTAAGATAGTGGCATTTAAGACATTATAATTCTATAGACTTAGAAATTTGCATTGGTATTGTTATAGTGCAGGGAAAGAGGGCACTACTGAACCCCCAAACCTGCCTGCTCTAACAAGACATCTAGACATGTAAAAACTTTAACGGAAAGGAAATTTATTATAATCAGTGTGCAATACAGAAAAGACAAAGAATATAGTTTCTAAGTAAATCAAACACCCAAAGTTACCCATCCCCACGTGGGTAAAAGTCCACCCAAAAGGGATTGACCCAAAGCAAGACCTGAAAGCCATCACAAGTCTAAAGTACCTTCTGACCGAGACCCATATGAAAGGGTCGGAAATGGCCAGACAAGTCTGGAAGGAAAAGCAAAATCAAAATCAAGATAAACGCTGCCATAGTCAACCTCTCCATGGGTCTCTCACCCACATGTTTCAGCCAGTCCAGGACCAAGAAGCAAACACCATTTTTTTATGTCTCTCTCTGCTCCATGTGGCTCCCTCAGGTCACCTTCTGGCTCACTATCCTGCTTCCAGATTCCTCCTCTCCAGATTCCTCTTTTCTCTGCTCAGCTCTACCCTCCTCCTGGGTGGGACAGGAAACCTGGAACCTCCCCTTTTCCTGGGCACCACCCTGTTACAGTATAAACTCAAAATCACCAGGTTTATTTGATGTGCTTCCTCTTTTCTACTTATCTATTTTCTCTAATTTTCCATATTCCTTTTGAGCTCCATATTTCTGGCCTCCCAGTGCTGAGCTGAATGTGGGCCTCATCAACATCCCATAAACAAGCCTCTACAGTTCTAGGCCATAAAGAGTGCTTCCATTGCTCTTACTGTGTAATTGCATGTGGCTACAAAATCTGTCTAAGGAAGAATATTATTTGCTTAGTTGTCATATTTGAATAAGCTGAAGAATTACTCTATGCAGGTTCTTGATCTGGGTTACTGACAATGCTCCAGAGCTTATATTTCTCGTGGTCTATGGGAGTCAATTTTTTGTCCAAGAGGCTCCTTAATGCACTGTCTCTCCTACCCCTTGACTATTCTGGGATTTGAGTAGCATTTATGTTAAGGACACAATACTAATGTGTCACTAGTGCTTTATTCCCCTCTGTTACCCTGCTTCTCCCAGGACTCAGTCGAATTTCTAGAAGTTTAACTTATTTTTTTCATCAGTTCATTTCCTTTTCTAACACACATGGGCTGGAGTCAAGGACCTTTCTCCCTGAATTTTATCTTTGCTTTCTGACCCAGAAAATATTTTTTCTAGCATATTCCCTTAGCACCTGATGTGCAGGCACCCACCTTAATAAGAGAGACAATAAATTCTAAAACTACTAAAAGCTACACTGTTCAAACTAATCTCAGCCACCTTCTATCCACCTTCTAGCCATTTTCTACAGCGCCCAACTTGGGCCTACATTCTGTCCAGTTCTCGACTGTTATTGTTTACTTCTGTTGTGCTAGTTTCATGAATTTCTCTAACGTGTGCCCCAAGTCACAGGCAAACCTGCCAAAAGCTCCTGTTGATCTTCCTATATGTCTAGTCTGTCCACTAAACATTCATTTTGTTTCAGTTATAGACTGGATGTGTCCTTCCAAAATTCATGTTAAATCCTAATGCCCAATGTGATAGTATCTGGAAGCAGTGTCTTTAGTAGATAACTAAGTCACGAGGGTGAAGGTCTCATTACTGGAATTAGTTCTCTTACCAGAGAGACCTGATTGTTCCCTTGCCCCTTTAGTGAGGAGAAAATTAGTGAGGAGATTTAGAAATTTAGTGAGGAGATATCTCACTAAATTTAGAGATTTGAAATTTAGTGAGGAGATATCTATGAATCAGAAAGTAGGCTCTACTAGACATTGAATCTGCCAGCACTTTGATTTTAGACTCCCCAGCTTCTAGAATTTTGAAAAGTAAGTTTTTATTTTTTATAAGTCACTCAGTCTATGGCATTTTATTATAGCAACCTGAATGGACTAAGAATACCTCCTAAGCAAATTTTACTCTCTTCCTCTAATCATCTTGTCTTCCTTTATTTTTTTTTTAATTCTTTTGCTTCCTTTGCTCATATAATCAGACTAAAACATAACTTTCAAATCACTACACTTTTTTTCTTGACTTCTAGAGGAAACTTGCTGGGCATGGCTGGCTAGGCACAGGCCTTTACTTTTTTTCTCAGTCCTAGAAAATGACACATTCTCTTACCTCCATTCCAGTGTATGAATTTATTACTTAAAGTTGCCATCTTTTTTTTTAAAAAAAAGATTTATTTATTTATGCATACAGAACTGGGGTACAGGCCAAGGTGCAGGGGTGGTGAGAGGATTCACCAGAGACAGAGTGGGAAGCAGAACAGGCCAACTGACAAAGCACACTGCTGAGGGGAGCAGTGAGCGGGTAAGGAGAAGTCTGCTGCACCATGTGGGTCACCTCCCAGGCAGGAATCGAACTCATGCTGAAGTGGCTTTAACTTCCTAGAGCTGTGCTTTAACCTGCTGTGCTACCAGTGAGGGCCCAAAGTTGCCATCTTTTTATGAGTCAGATTTGACATTAGGATCTCTGAAATCTAAAGCCATGGTTAGACCTTGTGTAACAAATCCAGAACCACTTGAGACCATGTGCTAGTGCTAATAATTAAGTCTATAGACAAGCTATATGAAAATTAATTGTCACAATATTCTCTTGGGATCAAAACAGTGTAAATAGCACAAGATAGTAAATATATAACACAGCTTACATAGAGCAGGAAAAAAACATCTGAAATCCAGGCCTTGTTCACTAACCAAACTACCATCAACTCTTGCCTAGATTACTGACTACAATAGTTCCTAACTCATCTTTCTGGCACCATTCTTACCCCTCCCCCATAGCACATCTTCCACAACGCTGACAGAATGGTCTTTTTAAAACTTGTATCAGATCAAAATTAAGAGTAAAAACGTAAGTGATAGACGGGGATGAAGTTTTTGCAAATCACATATCTAATAGGACCAGTATCCTGAGTGTATCAAGAACTCTTACAACTCAACAATTAAAAGACCAGAAATTTGAAAATGGGCAAAGAACTTGCATAAACATTTTTCCAAAGCAGATGTACACATAGCCAGTAAGCACATGGAATGATACTCCATGTCATTAGTTCATCAGGGAAATGCAAATCATTACCATAATAAGATACACTTCATACCCAGGAGGATAGCTATAATCATAAAAACAGAAAATAATAAGTGTTGGCAAGGATGAGGCAACACTGGAATTCTCAATCTCCTACATTGCTGGTAGGAATATAAAATATTACAGTTACTTTGGAGAAGAACTTGTAAGCTCTTCAAAAAGTTAGGGCCCTCCCTGGTGGCACAGTGGGTTAAAGCACAGCACTAAGAAGTTAAAGCCACTTCCGCATGAGTTCGATCCCCGCCTGCCCCGGAGGTGACCACATGGTGTCGCAGACCTCTCCTGGCCCACCTGCTGCTCCCCTTAGCAGTGTACTTCAACGATCTGCCAGGTCTGCTCCCCACTCTGTCCCTAGTGAATCCTCTCACTGACCCTGCACCACTGGCTTGTACCCCAGTTCTGAATGCATAAATAAGTAAATCTTAAGAAAAAAAATTAAATGTAACATCATATGACTTAGCAGTTCTATTTCTAGGTATCTACCAAAAAGAAATGAAATGATGAAATGATATATCCATACAAAACTTGTACACAAATACTCATAGCAGCATTTTTAGGCCAAATGTTCAACAGCTCAAATGTCTTTTAACAGACTAATGAATAAGCAAAATGTTATATATGTACACAGTAACATTATTCTGCCATAAAAATGAAATTCTTTTACATGCTATAACATGGAGGTTCTTTAAAAATTGTACAGCGTGAAATAAGATAACACAATACATTGTATGTTTCAATTTAGTTTAAGTGTCGAGAATAGGCAAATCCATAGAGAACAAAAAGTAGGTTATTATTTGTCACAGACTAGGGTAAGGGATAAGGAGGGGAATAACTGCTAACAGGGGATTTCCCGTAGGGATGATAGAAATATTCAGGAATGAGTGGCAATGTTTACAGTCATTATAAAATGTTAAAATCAATGAACTGTACACTTTTAAATGCAACATTTATGATATATGAATTATATCTTAATTTTCTAAAACACTTCTAAGGGGAAAAATTACATCAATTCATGATCTGGTTAAACTCTTCAGTGGTTTCCTGTATCACTCACAAAAAAAAAAAATCCAACATCTTTATGTGGGCCTATAGGCCTTATATAATATGAGCCCCTTCTGTCTCTGTTGTGTCATCCTTCATCATTACATTCCAGACTCACTCAGAGCTTTACACTTACCTTCCTCCTACTTGAAGTGTTTCTTAGCTAGGGCTTCTCAAAACCTCTTTCTTATCATGAAAGTCTCAGAACAGTGTCACCTCTTCAGAGGTAATATCACCTCCTTCAGTGCCGCTGATATTACCTTTTATTTTTTCCTTCACAACACATTTCACAAAGAAATTATTCTCTGAGAACAAAGAGGTCTATCATCAAAGGCCTGGCATCAAGTAGATGCTCAAAATATATATGTTGAATGAATGAATGCACAGACCTCATTTGTGTACCTTGTTAATTTAAACATTTTGGTAGTATTTGGTTAATTTAAACATTTTGGTAGTATTTGGGGTGCTGACCAAGCTCCACCTGACTTGAATGAGAACTAAGTACCTCATTCCTGGAAGCAGCAAGGACATGTTTGTAGCCCAGGGGGAGGGGAGGAGGGGCAGGAGAGGGGATGGTAAGAAATGGGAGTGAAGAAATTCCACTTTCAAATTATCCAACAAAAAAATTTAAGTGCTGTGGAAACCATCATAAAACTGCCCCAAATTTATGAAAGCAGCTATATAAATCTTGCAATGTAATTCATAATTCTGTTTGCTGTCTGAGAATTGAAGTGTACACACAGTTGATCTGACAGTGCCAGAGATGAAAGGGTGCTGGGCTATGGGCCACACAGTGGGGTGTCCCTGTAACTGCAGCTCATTCACCTCCTGCTGGAGCTTTGTGTCTCAAAAGGGCCAGTGACCAAGAGAGCCCCACAGATCACATCTGCTTTTGGACCCTGGAAGAGGGTAAGCTGGGAGACAAAGGTGGCATAAGGGCCACTAAGAATGACATTCAGGGGTGCATGGTTGTCTCAGGAATGAGGAGATGTCAGAGTAAGGGGGTCACAGAAGTCACATTCAGAGGCAAGTGAGGTGTCTTCTGACACCCCAACGCTTATATGGAGGATCTGAGGCCTGGGATATACATGTTTTGCTAAAGAAGACTAAGCCACCCCTATTGCTTCATCAGTATGACCTAAGGGTAGGTGGTTACACAAAAACAGGGGGGACAGTGTGCATTTCCCCTCATTCAAATGAGGGAAATATCCTATTTTTATTCTGAGAGGATCGATGAATCATATATGACATAAATTAAGGGGAAGCAACATTATAGGGGGAGGGGAACCATCTGTCACATATATTTTAATGAATTTGATCATCAGGCAAAAGAAAACACTTACCTCTAAGCAAGGTGGATACAGAACATAAAGATCTCCTTTAGATTTATTAGTAGATTATCAAATGGGGAGAAAAGGTTGTTGAGGCAAAAGGCATGAGAAAGTGGTGGTACAAAGGAACTAAAGATTGGTTTGGAAACAATAACCAACATTGTGAAATGGGAAGAATAGTCCTTTAAGCTTGAAAAGCTAAAGCTTTGTTTTAAATCAGGGTGAACAATTGTGTGCATGCAAAATACTGCAAGTAAGTGAAAGTGGTTTTTAGAAAGTTTAAATATAAGAAAGCGAGCAGAACATGATAAGACCTAGCTTGCACATGAAGGTAATATCTAGGGATGCCCAAGATGGTAAATTATAAAAGGAAGCTAGTGCTGGCTTATACAGATTACAATTTCCAGAGCAGCCTCCACTATCAAGCCATCCTACTCTGTGTCACCTGAGCAACCTGAAGCAGGCTTTCATCATGTAAAACCTCAATACCCTCCCAGATCTGACTAAGCCAACCCTGGACTCTGCCTGTCTGCCGGCCCCACCTTCCTTTTCTCGAACACACACCTCTCAAACTGCTACTCTACTTGTCCTGCCTCTAGGCCTTTGTCAGCGATACTACTTTGGCCTGTGTGCTGTCTCTCATCTGCCCAGGCAAAGGGTATCCTGTTGTTAAGGTCAAGCTTGCATTTCAATTCCACCATTAGTCTTTTTATTGGCTCCTTTCTATGAACTCTATCTCTCTCTCTCTCTCTCTTTTTTTTTTTTTTTTTGTATGCATATAAGAACTGGGGTATAGGCCAGAAATGTGAGGGATAAGAAAATTCATCAGAGTCAAGAGTGGGGAGCAAGCAGGTTAACTGAAATACTCTGTTGCAGGGTGCAGCAGGCCAGACAGAAGAGATGCTGCGCCATGTGGGTCAGCTTCCTGGCTGGGGATCAAATCCATGCTGCAGTGGCTGCCTATAGCTTCATAGTGCTAACACTTAATCCCTTGTGACACCAGGGAGGCCCCAGAAATCCACTTGAGATGTCAGTTTGGAGTTGGGGGTGGGTAAAGGATTAAGGGAACACACAGTGCCATCCCTTTTGTTATAGAAAAGGGAGCAGGGCCAGCTGCGGTAAGCACCATGCTTTCTGTGTCTTCCTGGCAGTAACAGATGAAGGTTAAAGCTTCATTGCCTGAGGAATGAAAAATAATTTATCTGGGTTTTCCAGATAGTGAGAGCATATTGTGCAAATTTTTGGGTCTCATGTTATACCTACTAAATGAGGGGTATTGGGGGATAGTCAGTAACTTGTGTTTTAGGTGATTCAGATACATGGCAATGTTAAAGCACCACTGCTCTAGATCCTAAACTTTTAAAAAGTATCGAGCACATGCAACTGGCTCTTTATTACATACTTCTTGCCTTCTGAAACAGAACAGTCTAAACATTAAATGTTCCTTTCTAGTGGGGTCAGAGTGACCACAGGGAACATGTCTCCTTACCCAGCGCATTGTAACCAGCAGCGCAGCAGACAAAATACGTAGGCACCACACTGCCAGGGTCACAGTCCACCTGATTACCACATTCCAGCAACTGACTGCAACTGTTATTTGGGTTCATTTACCAAAACAATACACAGACTAGCGGAAACTGGATCCCAGTATAAGAGAAAACACTTGTAGTTCAGTTTCCTAATTATACCCATACCTAACTACAAAACTGCACTAAGCCATTCTGATGTTACAATCCAGTATCTTTTCACTGAAAAAGTCGTAAGTTTTCCTAGGCAACTCTTGAGATATTTTGGTCCTTAACTGAATTCCATTTATACTATGCAGGCTTTGCTGATCTTCCTCCACTAACACACTGTTCTTGCCACATACCAGTTTGCCAGAGAACAACTGTTCTTTCAAGTCATTTAAAAATCTCAGAATCTGCATCTGCAGTTGCTCAAAGTTCAGATTTTACTAAGACATCGTCAGACAGCAGCTATGTGGGGTTTAGTTATTCTTGAATTCATGGAGCTAAGCCTGTCACCAGCTTCTGACTGCTGAGGGCAGGCACAGCTTTGTGCTTGCCTACAACCAGCCTCTGTGTGCTCTACCCATAGTGAGGACTTTAGTGAGGTTTATAGCAGGTTCAGTTCCTTTCGGAAAGAAATAGCTTTCAAATAGAGTTCAAACTGAATTGAATTTCCTTAGATTTGGGGATAGACATGTATGATAATTGGAAATACAGTCAAAATGAATCTCAGAGAGGTTTATTAATATTCTCCAGAGTGTAGAAGGCTACTTCCTCACAGCCTCATCAGCAGACACAGGATTTCCTTTTCCTGTAGATTTCTTAGTGCTCTATGGCATCTTCACATCATCATCACCACTAGAATTTTAATCATCTCTCTTCCAATGTTGTCCCTTCTTCTAAAGGCAGTTTTCTTTTTCAATTCAATTTAGAGTTGAGTCAAGAACTTTGACAGTATAGTCACAGAACTCACTAACTATGCCAGTTATAATGACCTCTATTCTTTTTCACTTCAAAGACTAGTCAAGAGTTTTAAACCAGAAGGAACAGATAAATTAAAATGATGCAGCCCCTATTTGTTTAATAGTTTAGTATCTCATAGTATCTATCTCCATGTTCTAAGACATCTTTTTTTTTAAGATTTATTTATTTATTCATACAGAACTGGGGTACAGGCCAGAGATACGGAGGGTGAGAGGATTCACCAGAGACAGAGTGGGGAGCAAAACAGGCAGATTCACGAAGTACACTGCTGAGGGGAGCAGCGGGCGGGTCAGGGGCAGGTGGGAATCGAACTCATGCAGAAGTGGCTTAAGCTTCTTAGTGCTGTGCTTTAACCCGCTGTTCCACCAGGGAAGGCCTAAGACATCTTTTTATCCCATTAAAAGAAATGTTATTTATTACAAGGCAAGAGCCTCCCTAACCATGAAACATGGTCCCATTTCCAAAGTAGCTAAAGTTCAAAAGTTAATCATTAATGCAGGATATTATTAAAAGGGAAAACTGGGAATGGAGGGAGAAGCTGGAGCTAGAAAGATACACAGGATTTTTCTGTGCTATCTCAATTTTTCCTTAAAACTGCTCTTAAAAAAATAAGGTCATGAGCCCTCACTGGTGGTGCAATGGGTTAAAGCACAGCACTATGAAGCTATCAAAGCCACTGCAACTTGAGTTCCATCCCCGGCCAGGAGGTGACCCACATGGCGCGGCAGACCTCTCCTGACCAGCCCACTGTTCCCCTCAGCAGTGTATTCCAGTCAATCTGCCTGTTCTGCTCCCCACTCTGTCTCTGGGGAATCCTCTCACACACCCCTACCCAACACACTCACCTCTGGCCTTAACCCCAGTTCCGGTATGCATAAACAAATAAATTAAAAAGAAATAAAAGTAAGTCAATTTTTTAAGTAGAAAATCAGGCTGGGCCTGATTGTTTTAATACTATAATAGTTTATTTTTACATCATTTTGTGCCTTTTTTCATCTCAGTTGTAATTCCCATGGGCTTCCCATCACCAAATCACCCATGTGCCATCACCGTAATCCAGTACACATACTCCCCCCCTTTTTGATCCCATTCCCCAATCCACCCCCGTAAAATGTCTCTAGTATATAGCTGTTCCTTATTATTATTCCCCACCCCCCTCGGTCCTTTATGCTGCTGCTATGAGTGAAACCATCCAGTACAAAATTTTCTTTTTTATATTGGAAAAATACATGAACAAAAAACATGATTCAGACCAACTGCTTCAGAAACTTTGGATTTGCAGCCCAAATTTACATATATGGTAAAAGCTCCTGTATCAGGACACTTTAAGCTATAACCCAAATCAAATATTTATAAACAATAACAGGGGCTGTACTGGTTTTTGTGACTTAGAAGTCTGGGAAATTGTTAGCCTCAAGGATAGATGGATTCAGGCACTCAGTCTCCTCACACTCTAGCTGTTGCCCATCTCCACGCCAGCCTCTTTCTCTTCCCTTGTGGTGGCTCACTGCCTTCTCTGGTCACTTGCTCACCTCTATTCCTAGGAGGGAGGGGAACCAAAATGGAGAACTGTAACTGACGAGGCGTGTGGGCCACAGCAAGTGGAGTAGGCTTCCCCCGGAGAAGGAGCAGACCGAGCACACCAAATAAAAGAATTATCCTACCTCCCCAAGCAATTTAATTCAGAATAACTTCAACCTTTCTTTGCAGGACAGTATAGATCTTCATGATTGAAAGATTCATTGGACACATTCCCTAGGTGACTCACCCAGAGTCTCTCGCTCACCTGGACTCTGCTGGTCCCCTGTGCTGAGAATACAAAAGCATCCATTTGAACTTGCTATGTGTCTAGTTTACAGCTTTCTTGGACAGGCTTATTATTTTAAAAGACACTTAGAAGGTGTTTTGTGCTTTTTAGTGTTATTATTTCATTGAGTTCTTACAATAATGCAGATGATGAATCTAATAGAGAGAAAGACTGAATATGTTCATTTATCCAAGGTGACAGCATGCAGAAGTGACATAGTGAGAATATATCTCCAAATAGTATGTTCTGTCCAAGTGGCATAGGCAGCGGTATTAATATTAAAAATAATTTTGATAAAAATAACACTATTACTTATTGAGTCCATCCTACGTCCTACGTGCCAGGCAATTTTTTTTTTTTTTTTTGCAGACATTATTTCCCTAACCTTTACAAGAAGTAGATGGGAAATCTGAAGCTCAAATAAGTTATTAATCTAATCACATAGCTAGTAAGTAAAACAAGGGCACTTGGGAAAAAGGCAATTAAAAAAGGCTATATATTGTATAACTTCATTTACATAACACACTTAAAATGACAAAATTATAGAAATAAAGAGTAGATTATGGTTGCCAGGGATTAAGGATGGTGTAACTATAAAATGGCAGCAGGAGGGGGTCTTTATGGAGATGGAATAATTCTTGATTGTGGTAGTTTGACTATGGATATGCTTACATAAATCTACACATGTGATAGAATAAATAGAATTATACAGCTGCATTACACCAGTGTCAATTTCCTGGCTCTGATATTGTATTATAATTACATAAGCTGTGATCAATGGCAGAAACAGGGTGGAACCTCTAATATGGGACCTGTCAATTATCTTTGCAGCACTCTGTGAATCTATAATTATTTCAACATTTTTAATTATTTTAAAATTAAAAATCAAAAAGGTGTGTTTGATTCTCAAGTATATTCCTTTCAGCCTTACTGAGATATAATGGACATAAAAGTCCATGTTCTTAATTGCTGTTCTGTGTTACATGGCCTCATTACCTCAGGCTGAGGCCAGCAGGCAAGTAGTGTAGCCCCTAAGAAACAGAACCTAACTATACAAAATTAAGGTGTTATTATTATCATTGGGAGTACTAATATGAAAATGTCAATTCTCTAAGAAATTAACCTTAAATAGGTTTTGCTTCCTGCTTTCCAGTGCAGTATAAATTAAGCAACTTGCCTTGCTCCCTATGTGTGTACTAGGCCCAGTTAAGCACCTCAGCAATTTGCTTGGCCCCCACCGCACTTGTGCATCTTGCTACTATTATCTCATAAAAAGAGCCACAGCTCCTTAGAGAAATGTCTGATACTAAGAGTACAGCAGGGAAATACAAGTTGAAGCATCCACCGGTATTAAAAAAAAAAATGAAAGGAGAGTGGATTTCAAAGAGATGTGGGATCAATGGAAAATAACTCCCGAAACAAACCTAGGAGAATTTGAGGACAAAAATAAAACAAATTGGATTATAACTCAAAGCACACAACAAATGTCCAGAAGTCCATGCTGGTGTGTGTGTGTGTGTGTGTGTGCACGTGCGTGAGTACACATATGTGTGTAGACATATATATGTCTGTAGACATATATATATATATTATACATATCTATATAATGAATAAATAAAGGGGAAAAGGCAAATCTTCCTTCCACTAGAATTCTAAATAATTTTAACACATATTTCCTCTCCAGGAGGTAGAGCGTAACTCTCTTCCCACCTTGAGTGATTTGTTTCAGAAGAATAAAGAACTGGGAGAGAGTTCATTTACAGTGAAGTAACCCGTCTTACACTACCTTAACTAAATGGTCAAGGTTAACCTAGCCAGTTAAAAGTCAATTGAGAGCTTATATTGATCAGATGAGAATGCTACTTCACCTCTGTGGTCATCCATCCCAAAACTCATGTCCTAGGCTAATAAGAATAAAAAATCAAATCGACAGGCATTTTACAAAGCTCTTAACAATTATTTCTCAAAAATGTCAAGATCATGAAAAATAAGGAAAATCTAAAATATTGTCAGAGATCAGAGGAGGTTAAGGAGACATGGAGATGAGATGTAATGTGGTGTACTGAATACTCCCTAGATCAGTAAAAGGACATTAGCAGAAAAGCTGGGGAAATCCAAATGAAGTCTGGTGTTTAGTTAATAGCAATGTACCAATGTCAGTTTCTTAGTTGTGACAAACATACCTTGGTCATACAAGATGCCAAATATCAACAAAACTGATTGAGTCAGACTAGAGCTCTGTACTGTCTTTGCAGCTTTCTTACCAATTTAAAGCCATTATAAAATTAAAAGTAAAACAGAAAAGGATTCTAACTAGCCAAGTACATATAATGTAATTAAAAGACAGAAAGCAGAAGGCCCTCCCTGGTGGCACAAAGGGTTAAAGGACAGCACCATGAAACTCGCTGCAGCAACTGCACCATGAATTAGATAACCAGCCAGGGAGGTGACCCATATGGTGTAGCAGATCTCTCTTGCCCCGCCTGCTGCTCCTCTCACCTCTTCTGGTCAACACTCTGTCTCTGGTGAATCGTCTCACTCTGGCCTGTACCCCAGTTCTTGTATGTATAAATAACAAATAATTCTTTAAAAAAAAAAGACAGAAAGGAGAAGTGCTTTATATAGATTCAGCAGAAAAGAAGAAAAGATACACTACTTATTTTCCCCATTAAATATTGTACACTTCCTTTTTAAAAATAGTTCTACGATGGCATCACTTAAATATAGTAAATGAAGAGAAAAAGTAGAGAAGTAAAAAGAGTAAGAGGCATGTCAAGATTAATAAGAGTTTTAAGGCACTGAGCAGGTCCTGCAAGGTCAGGAGCCCACACTTGGGCTGAGCAGAACCTGCTCAGCCTCTTTTCCTGTCAATACGTAACTTGCCCAACTGTGACCCAGTTGGAACCAAGCTCAGTAATTCAGAAAGAGACATTGATGTATGAGAGAAGCCATTAAGATCTGGAAAGGTGATACTCCTCCAGCTATATATCGCCAGGACTGTCTGGATCAAAACCTGCTTCTTGGAGAAGATAGGGCAAAGCTAAACTACTAAGGAAATTATTCAAGGAAAATTCTACTTGCTCTTTGCCCTGTAGCAGCTCACTATGCTACTGTCCAATTACTGTCCAGATGAAAAATATTTTAAAACATGCAAACCATGGGGTAACTTTCCCTTTCATGAATGGTGGCACTAGTTCATTTCCCAAAACAACTCAGAAAAAATAATAACTCCCACCAATAGCATTGATTTTAATAGATCCCTGCAGCTTAAGTGACTACAAATACTACTCTAGAGGAAAACATTGCTTAAGAATTAAAACTTAGTTCATAGTTATCCCCATGTTATAAGCAGATAATCATATAAGGCTTATAATTTTTAAAATTTTAGCTGATTTTATTATCACATCAATCAAGTCATAGAAAAAATATTATTTCCATTTTACAAATGAGAATCGATGAGGATATGAATAACTAAGTAAATGGTCACATGAACAGCTGTTAAGTAGATAAACAAGATTTAGAAGTTTAGAACTAGAATTATCTAGTATCAGTTGTTGAACCCGGTGGCAGTCACCCCATACTCAGCCTGCCCGTTAGGCCCCTCATAAGCTCAAAGCCTCCAGTTTGAAAGGAGTGAAGGTAAATTTTGGTAGATCCTGGGGTTGTGCCTCCATTTAGGAGTTGAGGTTACCTTGCAGTTCACACTGTCTTCATCAGGTGCTATCAACACTAGGAGTTGGCCTTTTTCATAGCCAATTTCATGAAGGGCGCTGAATTCTAGGCATGGTGGGGTAGGCTTCCTACATGGCCTTTGGTATACTTCCAACGAAAGATATGTTACTGGAGATTCTGAGATTTGCTTTAGAATAATCCAGGACACAGAAGAGGGGAAGTAGGGTATCAATGACATAGGAATGGCCATAAATATGTAGGAACTGGTAAGTACACATAAGAAGTAAGAATGACCTTATAACATAAATGTTAAAGTTTAGTAATGAGTCCAAAAGTCATTATGATTTCTCCTACTTTGTTTGAAAATTTATAGAAAGCTAATACAGTAACAAATATAAATTTTGAACAGCTAATTAGGAAGGATAGGCAGAATTACCTGTTTTAATACAGTGACCTTAAAAGATAATCACTCAATCACAATGGAGGTTCGCTCCTCTTAGCAAAATTGTTCAGGAGGAGGTTCAAGCCTGAAAAAGTGGAGGTTCTGCTCCGTGAAGTCACTCAGGGATCCTACCAAGTTCTGCCATATTCAACACATGGTTACTCCATTTGTCACCACCCTGGCCTATAGGAAGGAAGAAGAGAACAAGTGTACAGTCTCTAGAAAGCACGGATTAGATGGGCACATACCACTCTATTCCATTCCACTAGCAAAAGAATATGACTCTCCCAGATACAAAGGAGGTCAGGCACTATGGCTCATGGCTGACAGGCACCACCTAATTATAGCTCTGTGAAGGTTAAGATTTTATTCCATGGTCAGGGAAAACATGTAACTTGACATGTGTTCTAGAAATATTAATCTGTCTTCAATGTGAAGAATGAACTAGGGAGACAAGATCTGAAGAAGAGACTGATTAGAAGGCTGCAGTAAACTAGACTGGAGATGATGATATCTAAAACTAAAGTAGTGGAGGGCCTCCCTGGTGGTACAAGGGGCTAAGTATCAGCACTATCAAGCTATTGGCAGCCACTGCAGCACAAGTTAGATCCCTGGCGCCAGAGAGCTAGCCCACATGGTGCAACAAACCTCTCCTATTTCACCCACTGCTCCCCTCAGCAATGTATTTCAGTCAGTCCAACTCCTCTGCACCTCGCTGTGTCTCTGGTAAATACCCTAACCCCCTACACCTCTGACCTATTCTCCAGCTCTTGTATGCATAAATAAATACATAAATCTTTTTATTTTTAAAAAATATTTATTTATGGATACAGGGCCGGGGTACAGGCCAGAGGTACAGGGGCAGTGAGAGGATTCACCAGAGACAGAGTGGGGAGTAGATGAGGCAGACTGACAAAGTTCAGAGAAGTGGGCAGGTCAGGAGAGGTCTGCCTCTCCGTGTGGATCACCTCCACATACATGGGCAGGGATCGAACTCACACTGAAGCATATATGGCTAGCTTGCAGTGCTGCATCCTAACCCATTGCACCACCAGGGAGGACCCTAAAATAAATCTTTTTTAAAAAATAACCAAAGCGGCCCTTCCTGGTGGTGCAGCGGGTTAAAGCACAGCACTGAGAAGCTAAAGCCACTTCCACATGAGTTCGATTCCCG
Source organism: Condylura cristata (assembly GCF_000260355.1). Classification (NCBI taxonomy): domain Eukaryota; kingdom Metazoa; phylum Chordata; class Mammalia; order Eulipotyphla; family Talpidae; genus Condylura; species Condylura cristata. The sequence goes on from NW_004567115.1 coordinate 28,372,493, forward strand.
CCTGCCCCGGAGGTGACCACATAGCGTGGCAGACCTCTCCTGACCAGCCCGCTGCTCCCCTCAGCAGTGTACTTGTCAATTGGCCTGTTCTGCTCCCCATTCTGCCTCTAGTGAATCCTCTCACTGCCCCTGTGCCTCTGGCCTGTACCCCAGTTCTGTATGCATAAATAAATCAATCTTAAAAAAAATTAGGGGTAGGGATGTTTTCCAAGATGATCTATATGATACTATATAACATCTACACAGTTTGCCTTAATTTTTCCCCAGTTTGCCTTAATATTTTACATTTGTGATTTTCAAACAGGGTGGAATGGGCTTGAGCTGTATATTACAGTTTGGGAAACGTACCACAATAATTGAATACATCGAGTCTGTACCTATCCACCTCTAATGAACATGTTCACACAACACCAAGGTCTACATCATAGTATCTCAGATTTTATCTGAATCCATTATAGTTCCTTCTCATAGTAAAACATTCTCCCATCACTGAACAGATTTTATCTAACTTAATTTTTTGGGTTGGCTGGAAAAACAATAGTCATATTCAATACACTTTGAAAAATTACACATGCTTTTTCACCTTGAGAATGACTGTTCTAAGTTCTAATTCTTCTGTTAACAGCATCATTTTCCTAAACATGATAAGATTCCAATTTATAACAATACCTGACATAACGAAAGATTACTCTAATCAATTTTGGGTAAGATTCTACAGAAGTATAATGATGCCATCATATATTGTGACATTTGCTGCCACTGATTCAATTCACTTTTATGCTTTTGGCTTCCAGAAAAAGTTTTATTTGCTTGTTACAAAATCATACTTAATATAGTAAGGTACCACAGTTTGGACTGAAATTACAGGGTCTGAGATTTAATTAAAATTCTTTTCTGAAGCCACAAAATTGTAAAATCAAAATTTCATATTTTATTTAAAGCAATCACCTTTACTAAAATCACTCAACATTTACAACTTAAAATATTCTATTTATAATAACACGTACCCAAATCCTATATTAAGTTATCGCCCAATGTTACTCCAAAAACAAATTTTTGAATAAGAAATTAAGGCATAAACCATTTTGAAGCCACTATTTTTTTAAAAAGATTTATTTATTTGTGTGAGGCAAACGTGATAACCGCTACACTACGGAAACCGGGAACCCGGGCTTAAAGATTTATTTATTTGTACATACATAACTGGGGTACAGGCCAGAGGTGCAGAGGACTTTTAAAAAAACAACAGAAACATTTATTTGTGCATACAGAGCTGGAACAAGCCAGAAGTGCAGGGGCGGCGAGAGGATTCAACAGAGGCAAGAGTGGGGAGCAGAACAGGCCAACTGATGAAGTACACTGCTGAGAGGAGCAGCAGGCGGGTCAGGAGAGGTGGGCTTTTGAATCACTTCAAGCAGGGGATCGAACTCATGCTGACATGGCTTTAGCTTCTTAGTGCGGTGCTTTGACCAGCTGTGCCACCAGGGAGGACCCTTTGAATTCACTTTTTTAAGAATAAAGAAATTCTATGCCTTTTTCAGTAAACTTGGAGGCAACTGCCACAGCTCTGCCATGTGGTCCTCAGCCCAGGGGCGCTGCAAAGAGGCTCTAACGTGGGACTTTAACCTTAAATTCTTTCTTGATATACTTTCTATTTTATTTTCTGGAATTCGATCACTTCCCTTTTGAATGTTAATTTATTTTCACTTCTTACATACTTCCCTTATTTATTTATTTATTTATTTACCTTATTTTGAAAGTGCTTAGGACCTGCTTTTTGAGTATGTCTCTATGGCATGTGTTTATGTCTCTATGGTTGTTATTTCACTCCTTACTCCATTTTTTTTATACTAACTTTGTGTGGCATTTGTCTTGATATTTTTCTGTTGCTCATTTTTATGTGAATTTAGTTTTCCTGAAGTTTAAGTAGGACTTTTGGTCCCGATAGCTTTTTTGACTTTTGGTTGTTAAAAATACACAGCATATTTTCAGAGGCTTCCTGACTGTTTTCTTGTCAGTCTAGACCTTCTCTTGCCTTCTTCACCATCAATGCCCTGCTAAGTTTGGTTGTGGCCCCTCATGCTCCTTGGAGTCAGCCCCAATCTTGAAGTGAAAATTATGGGTCACTTTGAGACATTCATGGGATTAAGCCATCCTGACTCCTGTAAACCTGTAAACTGAGATTCTCAGTTGCCTGATCACCTACCAGTTATGTGGTCTTGCAAAAGTTGCTCGACTTTTCTGTGCCTCCACTTCCCATTTGTAAAATGAACAAAGTAATAGGATAATGAGTTTTCATTCAAGGTCATCTGACACTCGGTGACCATTTTTTTCATGTTTGCTTAATAAGTAAAATATCTATAACTTCTTTTTAAAATTTTTTTATTTTCCACTTATCTATGTAACTATGTAACTTGGGGAGTACAACATCACAAATCAATATTTATACATGCTATGTTTACCCTCTACAACCACTTAAACTTCTATGACAACAATTACTGGGGAAATTGATAGATTTAAATAATGATTGGTAGTTTCTGTAACTTGGATAATTCCACTCTGGTTAGATAAGAGAATACACTTAAAACATTTGGGGTAAAGAGGCATCAACCCAGCAGCTTACTCTCAAAAAGAGTTCAGAGAAAGAGGAAGGATGTGAAAGTGTCTGTGGTAAAATATTAACTTTTGATGAAGCCAAGAGAAGGGTGCATAGGTTTTCTTCATAGTTCTCTTACAACTGAAGTTGTTTCCAATAAAAATTAGGAATAGAAAGATAGTCATATTAATGTCCTTATGGCACTTATGGCATCACTTATGGCATCCCTAAACATTACACTTGGAAAGCAAAAGCAAAAAAGTTGAAGGCTTATCATTCCTCGAATATTTGATAGGAAAGCCAGTATAAAATCACTCCTCAGAAAAGATGCAGGTGTACCTATGTTTGATATGATGAGCTGTCATTTCATATTAGCAGAATGAATAAAGTCCTAAAGCTAGTAACTCAGGTTTGGGCCATGAGCAAGCAGGCACTAGCAAGGTGGCGGAGATGAAACTGAATCATTATGCTCATTTAGCATGTGGGACAACCATGGTGCTTGCAATCTGTGGAAAGGATTTATACTAATGTGATCTAGTATAATCTTTTTGAAGAGCAATCAAGTAGTACAGTTGGCACTCTATGTCTGAGGGTTCTGCACTTGTGAATTCAAACAACCACAAAATATGTACATGTATTTAGGCCCATGATGGTCACTTCTGTCCAGAACATGTACATACTTTTCCTTGCAGTTATTCCCTAAATAATACAGTGGAACAACTATTTACATAGTTCTTTAAATTGCTTCTTGACCTTTTGGCTAAGATCAAGTATACATAGCATTTCCATTGCATTGTGTATTATAAATAACCTCGAGATAAGTTCAAGCCTAAGGAAGGCATGTAGGTTATATACAAACACTGCTCTTTTTTTATATAATGAGACTCTTGGATTTGGTATGGAAAGGGGTAGTCTTAGAACTACAGTATCCCCTACGGGTACCAAGGAATGGCTACATCCTGTATCACACTTTAAATGTGCATACTCTTTGATTCAGCAATACTACTTCAAGGAAATAGGGGGGCAAATAAACAAAGATGTATACTCAAGATGCTCACTTTATCACAGTAAAAAGATGTGCCCATCATAAGGAGTTTTGATTAAATATATTATGGTTTATTCATACAAAACAGAGTCTTCAGCCATCACATAGTATGAAATAAATGACAGGGAGCAACATTCCTAATATATTGAGTAAAGAAGATTCCAGAATAGTACGCATAGCATCATCCATATATTTACAGTATTTACATTTTAAATATAAATACTATATGGTTTTTTTTTTAATTTTATATTGAAGAAGTCATGTCAAAAAGAATCATGGGAGGTAGAGAGTTAGAAAAACATATATTGCATTATTCATGGCAGACTATGTAATTTGGATGGTCTGGGCCAAAACAAAAAATTAAGAATTTTCACATGGTAATAACACAGCAGTAAACCAACAATGAGGGCCCTTCTAGTGCGGTGTCCCGGTGTCCAGTGTAACTATATAGGTCCACAAAACTGGCTTTGGCTATTTACCATAATATATGCTTAGATCAATGTTACACTATACTATATACTACTAGGTATATCTCAGATGTTCACTACACTAAGTGGTAGTGTATGGAAGGATGGGTGGAAATATGTATCTTATCTCTCTGCCCCCTACACACATACCCACACACACACCTTTTTCCTATTTTGGGTACTACAATAAGGATAATACTTTGTGATAAAAGTGTGTTTCAATTATTCCTAAAAGGCGTTAGCACATGAAAGTGCTGAGACTAGCCATTGCTAGTGTACTGCTTTGGGCCCCTTTGCATTCCACATGGGTGCTGAAAGAGGACTGACAAAAGTCAATGAGGAGCTCCTGTGTAGCTCTTAAAAGACTTCTATTGATAATGACTATCTGGAAAGATAAATGACAGGTAATTTCCCCCCTTTTTTTCATGTGGCAGTTAAAGTATAAGAAAAAAATAAAAATAAAACAAAAAATATAGTGAAGTTTCCCATCTCTAGAAATTAGATGGCTTTTCTAGTCACTGATATTGATGATGTTCTACTGCTCTAAATGGTTCTATGACATTGTTGAGTTAACCAAACAATAGTACTACTAGACACTGATTCACTTATCTTTCCACAAGTTAAGTATTTCCTCTGTTGCTTCTATTTATAAGCAGAAAGCCTGGGATGTCTTAATTTGGGATCAGCATGGTAGCTTATGTTCTTCCATGTAGAACATCAAGGTTTGATTAGGCAGATCTTAGGGTTGTAGCCAAAAGGCAAAAGAACAAGACATCCTAATACCTAATGGGATCTAAATAAGATGGCTTAACACTTACCAGGTTCTTATTCTCATTAGTTAGGATGGCAACCTTTAACAGGGACTAATGAGTTCTGGGACAAGCATGTAGTTGAAAGACAAGGCTATCCAGAATTCAACCAAGTGGGAAAGAAGTGATAAAAACATTAGAAGACTTGTTAAAGGTTTTTCTGAAGTCCATCATAAGGTAATCAGTGCTAACTAAATCTAAATTACATACTAGGAATCACAGACCTTTGACTTCATAAGCATCTGGAGAATTTGATAAATTGAAAGTAAGATAAACTGAATCTTACTGGCCTATAAATCTGTCTTTGAAACACTGTATGATCCAATTCCTGAGTATGAGCTATATGACAATTATTTTACATCTGCACTACTTTGAAATTTTGCATGACGAATCATTTACTACAGTGATGTCTTATTATCCTTTTAAAAAACTCTCTTTACTGGCCCTCCCTGGTGGCGCAGCGGGTTAAAGCACAGCACTGAGAATCTGAAGCCACCTCTGCATGAGTTCGATTCCTGCCTGCCCCGGAGGTGACCACATGGCGTGGCAGACCTCTCCTGACCCGCCCGCTGCTCCCCTCAGCAGTGTACTTCGTCGATCTGCCTGTTCTGCTCCCCACTCTGTCTATGGTGAAACCTCTCGCCGCCCCTGAGCCTCTGGCCTGTACCCCAGTTCTGTATGCACAAATAAATAAATCTTTAAAAAAAAAAAAAAAAAAACTCTCTTTACCTAAAAGTTGCAATCACCTAATGTGAAATGTTAGGTCAGTTAAAGTAATTCTCAAAGTATGTTCCCAGAACCAGTACTATCAACATGGCCTAAAGTACTTGTAAAATTTTAAATCTTCAGATTCTATCCCAGACCTACTAAATCAGAAACTGTAGGGGTGGAGTTTACCAATTAGGGTATAAAGCCTTCCAGATGGCTCTGAAGCACTCTAAAGTTTGAGATACACTGCTTTACGTATTTCAGAACTAGACTTTAAGAGCCTACGTAGGAAAAAAAAAATCACTTTTTTCTGTCTCACTCTCATTTCTCATCACCAAGTAAGCGGTATTTTTCCCCCCATGCCAAACAATTTTGTGATGAGGTTTGAAATACAGAACCAGTTGGCTGTTCTACAACTTAACTTAGTTCTAACAATACCTGAGGATAATCTCAGTCCCACAACACTGTGGATCTCACTTCCTCACTTAGGATGCTAACCAAATGTCCTGGTCGTCACTTATAACCAGTCAGCTTACATCAGAGATTCATATAACCCTAGATATGTTTTCTGGACCAATTTCAATGTGAATATGTGTGGAAGGTTCACCATACCAACACAAAATTCTCAGACAACAGCTGGGGTTCAAAAACCAACTCAGTAGCTGGAGATAGAACATTAGATTCTATATTAAAGGCCTTAATCTTCCAAGACCACCCTCCAACTCAGAGACCAGTTGCAAGCCTAGGTTTTTTCTTGTACTTCTGACTGACTGGCTATATAATTCAGAAACACTGTGTCCCCTTTGTATTAATTTGCTAGAGTAATTCATTGAGCTTGAGAAACCCACTTGCTCACTAGCTTACTAAAACATTACAAAGAATACTAAAGGCTGCCAGCAACAGCCAGATGGTGATACACAAGGCAAGTTCCCAGACAAAGGAGCTCTGTCGTGATGGAACTTGAGACCTAACGTGGTGGAATGTCACATCACTCTTGTTCCCAACCCAGAAGCTCTCTTAATTCTACCTTTGAGGGATTTTATGGTGGCATCATTACAGGTGTGACTGGCCATTGAAATTGGACATAATCTCCAATCCTTCACGTCTCTCTAGAGATCCAAGGGTGAGATTAAAAGTTTCAACGCTCTAATCACATAGTCGGCTCTCCTGGCAGGCAGACCCCATCTTTAGGTGCTTCCAAAAGTCACCTCATTCACATAAAAGAAAGCCATCTTTATCATTCTCAAAACTTAGGAAAATCCAAAGGTTTGAAACCTGTGTCAGGAACTGTGGATAAAGACCAAACGTGTGTGAGAAACTTATTTTGGCCATTTAAATCACCAAATAAGTATTTTTCTTATAAATCACAGTATCACAAACTCCCTTCTGGGATTCAATTTGCTAGAACCACTCAGAGAATGCAGGAAAACAGTTTACTTACTGGTTTAGCAGTTTATTACAAAAAGATATAACTCAAATGGAAAAAGATGTATAAGTTAAAGCAAGTCACATGAATTTTTTGTCTCCCAGTTCATATAAAAGTTAAACTACAATGTAGTCTATTAAATATGCAATAGCAGTATGTCTAATAAAATGTTTACACATTAATGTAGAAACACTTTATTGCTAAAAATGATAGCCATCAACAAGTCACAATCTTTTTGCTGGTGGAGGGTCTTGCCTAGATGTCAATCAGGTGGTAGTCACTGAAGGTTGGAGTGGCTGGACAATTTCTTCATATAAGACAATGAGATTGCTGAGTCAATTGACTCTTGCTTCTGCTGAAAGATCTCTCTGCCTCATGCAATGCTGCTAGATACATTTTACCCTCCACTGAATTTTTTTTCCACAAATGTTCAGTGTTTTATTTAAAAACTATAAACAGACAAAGTTGAACATCTTCTGAAATTGGAGTAAATTTCTCAAACTCTACCACTGTTATATAACTAAGTTTATGTAATGTTCTAAGTTTATGTAGTATTTGTTATTTCAGCAATGTATACCATTTTCATCAAAAGTAACTCCATCAAAAAAACTCCTAATTTCTTCAAGTTTTATAAGATTACAGAAATTCAGTCACAACTTCAGGCTCCACTTCTCATTCTAGTTCTTGCTATTTCACATCTACAGTATTAATAATGAAAAAGCTTGAAATTCTGACCGAATTATAAAAATATGACAGACAAAAAGAGCACAGTGTATTGGAAAATGGTGTTGACAGACTTGCTCATACAGGCTTACCACAAACCATCAACTTGCAAAAAAAAAAAAAAAAAAAACCAAAAAACAGTATCTGTGAAGCTCAATAAAGTACAATAAAACAAGGTACTAACATATTGTGGGGAACTCTCTGAAAACATTATTCAAATTAATAGGGTCTCCTTGACTATTTGGTTTCTTAAGTGGGTCCTATGTTAATTACAAAACTTAAATACTATATACCCCTTTGTTTTCAATATTATAGACCCAATTAAAAAACAAGTGAAAGGCCCTCCCTAGTGGCGCAGCGGGTTAAAGCACAGCACTGAGAATCTAAGACGGCTTCCGCATGAGTTCGACTCCCGCCTGCCCCGGAGGTGACCACATGGCGTGGCAGACCTCTCCTGACCCTCCCGCTGCTCCCCTCAGCAGTGTACTTCGTCGATCTGCCTGTTCTGCTCCCCACTCTGTCTCTAGTGAAGCCTCTCACCCTCCACATCTCTGGCCTGTACCCCAGTTCTGTATGCATAAATAAATCTTAAAAAAAAAAAAAAAAAAGTGAAAAAAGCTTTAAAAATTCTATCCATATTTCCCCAGTAATAGCACAAGTAGATATTAATCAATAACCAATGAATTAAAAGTTGTCCTCCAATTAATTAGTAAAACTAGCTTAAGGAAACTAAGTTAATACTTAGTAGGTACCTCTCCCAATTAAATTATTATTAATTGTAAGTCTTCTTATTAATCATATCTTACCATTTAGTGACTTCAGTCAAAATAAAAAAGTAGTTTTTTTACAGGTCTCTCCAGTTGTAAGTCAGAAAAGTGCTGACAAAATCTGAAATCCACCAGTACTTTCTAACTGTATTTCCCGAAGAAAATAAAGGTTACTGATGGGCAATGATTTTCTATCACAAAAGTATCAGTCCAACTATAAACACAATTTACATTTTAATTAAGATCTAGCAACATACAAAATTACTTCTTGTTGCAGCAAACACTAGAGTTCAGCTCAAGAAATCCCATATAATCCAAAGTATTCCTCAAGCAGTAACAGAAATTATAAAATGCATAATCTCTCTTACAAATTAAAGAGAAATTTTAAAAATCTTCAATGAGAATACTCCAAACTTTTCAAATGAAGTAATAATTGATTAAAGTTCTTGGTGAAATTGAGTTTGATCAATTAGAACCCAGAATAAGACTTCACAAATCTCTGCTGCAGAAAAGAGAGTATTTCTTTATGAGGAAAATTCCTTTAAAGGGAGAATTTCATGACATATTGAAAGCAAGCACTTCTATAATATTTTAGACTTTTCCTATACCAAAATAGTAAGTCAGGACATCACTAAGTGACCTCAAACTAAATATCCTATCTGAAAAAAAGGTCACACACAAATTTAATAGTCTCCAGTTATATTTCAAACATTTAAAAAAATCTTTGTAAAATAGTCTATATTGAAATGGTATAGAAGGCAGCATTTTACTATATCATTACTTAAGCAAAATAAATTTCTAAAAACCTAACCACAGTTAGACCTACTATATTTTGCCAATCAAGTTGAAGTTTGAATTTAGAAGAGTAATTAATTATTGAAAAAACTTCTTTACTCTTCTGATAAATTCTATCTGGGAAGAACTGGAAGGACAGACACTAAACATATAAACAGAGTGGCAAACAAGTAGTGATAATTTTAAATGGCAATTTTACGCTGTTAAACAAGACCACTTAAGCATTATAATTAAAGTCATTCAGTAAAGTGTGTCACAACTAATGTAAATACGTAGGGTATTTTGTCCTGAAATCTATGTTTGATCTACTCTTGAATTTTAATGCTGGGATGAAAATAATAACAAGGTTAAGAGTATAGAAGGAAACTAGTGTATATTAAAAACAATAATAACTCAATCCACATTTTAAATCAAGTGTTAAAATGCTTTTTAATGTTTGGAACATACAACTCAAAAATATCTAGATTCAGGCCCTCCCTGGTGGCGCAGCGGGTTAAAGCACAGCACTAAGCAGCTAAAGCCACTTCCGCATGAGTTCGATCCCTGCCGGTCCCGGAGGTGACCACATGGCGAGGCAGACCTCTCCTGACCCGCCCGCTGCTCCCCTCAGCAGTGTACTTCCTTGATCTGCCTGTTCTGCCCCCCACTCTGTCTCTAGTGAATCCTCTCACTGTCCCTGCAACTCTAGCCTGTACCCCAGTTCTGTATGAATAAATAAATAAATCTTTAAAAAAATATATCTAGATTCAGGACTTGCCTTTGACAAATAGTCACTAAGTACATACTGTGTACCAAGTACTACTAGGTGCCAGGTACAGGAGAGAAGAAAACAAACATGGTCCTTGACTTCAGAGTTTGTCCACTGAGAGAGCAAGATCTTAGGCAAACACTGAACATCTTTTTAAACCCTAAATTACAATGTGTGGTCATTTCCTGTTTATATTGTACCTCTCTCGCTGGTTAACAATGATCACACCCTTCTTCTAGGAGTATTTAAACAATCCCAAGTTGTTTAAATTATCAGACAATCAGTTGTAGTTGAGGGACAGGAAGGTATACAATGGTAGACAATCTTATAAACTTCATTATGAAAGCTATTATGGAATTTATCCCAAACACTACTAAATAACTGTCCACAAATGCATGTTGACAAAATAACTTCTAATCATAGGATGGAAATTCATCAGTAGTTGTTTTCCTGAATCTTGCTGCTGGCAATAATCTATGATGGCAGAAAACAAAAACACTTATTCCTAAACTCTGAAAGCATCAGTGCTCTAATATGCAATGTCACTTTAATTAAGTTATTCTTTGGGGGCAGCCTCCCTGGTGGCACAAGTGGTTAGTCTCAGCACTATGAAGCTATCGGCAGACATTTCACGAGTTTGATCCCCAGCCAGGGAGCTAACCCACATGGTGCAGCAGACCTCTCCTGCCTCACCCCATCTCTCCTCAGCAGGGTATTTCAGTCAACCTGCCTGTTCTGCACCCTACTCTGTCTCTGGTGAATCTTCTCACACATCCCTTCCTCTACCTCACCCTCTGGCCTACACGGACTGTTGTATGTGTATATATAAATAAATATTTTTTAAAAAGTATTCTTTGAGGAATAAGGGTTTGTAATAAATAATCTTTTATATTTTAAAATATAAAATGAGTTCTGAATTTACATGCAAGTTCACTTTTGTGAATATTTCCTGGTACAGCTTTTGTTTGCCTAGGTAGCAGAAAGTACACAAAGTATTTATAAAAGTATACAAAGTACTAAAAGTTATGATTTTCACTTTAAACATTTAAGGCTTTCTCATTTTAAAAGTTTTACCTCTGCACTTCCTTTACCCAAAGGGGGGAGGGGGGAGGAGAAAGATGTGTGAGGGAAGGTATGGTCTCCCTACATAAACTTATTTACCCAATGCTTCTATCTAGCCTCCTTTAAGAGCTTAGTTGCTACTACAAGTTTTCTTGTGCATTTGAGGGACTTATTTAGTATTTAAATGTTTTTAAAAGATTTTATTCATTTATGATACAGAACTGGGGTACAGGTCAGAGGTGTAGGGTGGTTAAGAAGATTCACCAGAGACAGAGTGGGGAGTAGAACAGGCAGACTGATGAAATACACTGCTGAGGGGAGCAGTGGGTGAGACAGAAGATACCTGCTGTGCCATATGGATCACCTCCAAGGTGTGGGGATTGAACTAGCACTTAAGTGGCTGCTACCAGCTCGCAGTACTGAGCTCCAACCCACTGTGTCACCAGGGAGGGCCCAGAATTTAAATATTTTAAAATCATTTCCTTCTCCCTTTTTTTCTGAAATATCTGAATACCTTCTTTTGTAGCTTGTGTTATTTCTGCCTCTGGTAATAATATTCCTAGTAGAGATGTAAGTCATTGGAATTAACTTCCTCCATCAACTGTTACAATATTACACCACTATGTCAGGTGCCAAAGTCCCCACCTTCCAGAAGTCAGTACTTTGCCACCATGTGAGACAGAATGGTTAGGTTTAAGAAGGGACCACACCCTCTTCCCCATACAAAATGGAAAATGGAAAGAAACTGGGGAAAATAAGATGTGACAGAATAAATGAAACTTAACAGAACAACGGTAATGAGCCACAAGCCTTAATAACAAAACTTAGACTGGCAGTCATGAAAGGCAGTAAGTATGAAAGCTGTATTAAAACACCACAAAAAGTACAAGAATCAGGTCTGAGATCAATGGCTTCTTCAGGCCCTCCCACCCTCCTGGGAACCTGTTCCTTTTTCTTTCTTGTAAACTTTGGCTTGCCCTGCTCTCTGGGCTGTTCTTTCTGTGATCACTCGCACCACACCAACTCAGCACATGCTGTAGTAAATCATTTTGGGGGGTTGTCTGAGGTTGTGGTAAGGTAAGCTAGCTCTCCCTGCTCTCATATCTATATACTTACACTAAAAAGTCAAAAGCTTCTGTGGGCACCCATCAGCCAACCCAAATGAGTAGCACAGTATACCACTCTCAAGTCTCGGGTGACAGATTACTGAGCAAAGGCCTTCTGGCCTCTGACCTCAGACAGGAATGTTGGCTGGTCTTTTCTGTCCCTTCACCACTTTTCTGGCTCACGTGGCATGAGGAAGGAATTCTCTCCAGTAATTTCTGAGACTTGGCCTCAGCCTTGAGTCCTGGCAGCCAAGAATGTTCAGACAAGAGGGTCTATCCATCTCTACATGGACCTTTCTTCCAATATTCTCCCTTCTTCCATCCTCACTTCCCTAGAGCATTTTGCCTCGTTTAGAATCTTGAGATCCTGGCAAAGTTCATGTCACATGTACATAACTAAGCCTCTCTGCCCATGCCATGTACCTTCTCTACAACAATTAGAATTCTGTGTAGATACAGGGCTATATCAACTGTTCATGCAATGGCCATACAAGGGATCAGTATACCTTGTCCTGACCTGTCCATGTCCATGACATCCGGTCATGGGATTCTATGTTATAAGCCTTCTTTAGAAAAGGCTTGATCTCCAGCATGCTGGGAGGACTGCCTTGTACTGTTATCAGCTAACAGCTTTGTACTCTGGCTCCCTCATTCAAAGGATACAGGTGGACAAAGTATCTTCCTCCTCCTCCTGAAAGTCCATCAGTCTTACCACCTGGGTCACTATCTTTCCTGTTATCTTTGGACTATCTATATGCAAATTAGAAAACATGTTTATCACTCTCGGGCAGAGCAGATAGATGTTGGGTGTACTCTACTACTCACAGGCAACCCTACAGATAATTTGGGACTATGAAGCTGAAAGCTTTCCCCAAATGGGGAATAGTACAAAGTCATGCCAGTAATGGAGTGACTAAGTCTAGTAGTGATACAGGGCAGCAAAGGACAATAAACCAGGCCAAGGACACTACCCAAATAGTTTACCGGTTACTGTTCAAGTTCTTCACCCATGCACACAATTGTAAGACTACTCAGGCTGAGGGAACAACAAAGTGACTTATTTAACAAACAAGAAAACACAATTACTGAGGCCAATAATGGCCGTTTGCTTTACCCAAAGCCATGTTCACTATTTTTTAGTCCCGTGCAAAGGCAGTTTAAATGGTGTCCTCCTGCCACTTAGAACCACAGGAGCTTCTCTCCTGAACAATAGGCCATGTGTCTAAGATGTCATCTTCCTGCCACTATGGAAACACAGCAGCCAAACGATTGGCCAGGTTCCGACTCACAAACACAATAGAAGGTACAATAGGAGTGCTCCAGTTGCTGGGATGCCCCAGCAGAGCACCAGACAACTATGACATTCAAGCTGGAATGGAGAGACATCATGTTTCTATTAAATCAGACACTGATATTAGGAGAAAGAGAAAGGTTTCTCAGAGAGGCAATTCAGGGAGGAGATGATATCAATCATCTAACAGCTGTTAATGCTACTAGCAAAACAGAGAAGGAGCTGAGAAACTATCCCACAGGAGGCCAGGCAGTGCCACCTTTTTGGGGATCCTTTTTGGGGACCAGAGGGAACATGGATTAGTGGCCATTTTATCTTGTGTATCTTGTCTGGATTGAGATGTGCAAAGACAAAGTCTCACAATTACTGCAAACTGATGGAGATTACCCAGGGAAGAGAGCAGCATTGAAAAAAACATACCAATATCAATCTGGAGGGTCAAAGTGCTTTAAAAGACAAATTTAGGGCCTTCTGGGTGGTACATGGGGTTAAGTCTCAGCTATCACCAGCCATTACAACGCAAGTTTGATACTTGGCCAGGGAGCTCGCCCACAGGTGCAGCGGAGCAGACCTCTTCTATCTCACACGCAGCTCCCCTCAGCAGTGTATTTAAGTGTATCCATCTGTTCTGCTCCCCACTCTAGCGCAGATGAATCCTCTCACCTCCCCCTACCCTGACTCCTTTGGCCTACACCCCAGCTCTTGTTTGCATAAATAAAATAAACCTTTAAAAATTTAAAAGACAAATTATTAGTCAGCCCCGATATCAAGAGGAAGCTTCAGTAACTGGCTTTTGGCCCCAAGCAAAATTTGCACTCTGTTTATTATAACAGATTAGGAGGAGAGGAAGAAATGGGATAAGAGATGGATATAAGACAGAAACCTCAGTTGCAGCCCTCAGAGACAACTATCAGGACTCCAAGGTAAAGAGATAAACAGGGACTTTGGGGACATGTTACCTTTATGCCAAGGGCGGTCACTTCTGCTGAGATTGATCTGAGAGGTACCAATAATCCCCTAAACTCTGTCCTCAGCATAGAAGGGACCAATGGAGGCAAGACTTCCCCCAGGGACAAAGATCAACAGGGCCAGACTCCTCTGTGCAGGTCCTGACATGTTAGGGCCTGAGGTACATCCTGGTTCCTCTCATCCCTCTCACCTCATAGAAACCTGGATAATTCTCTCAGTGGAGGGCTATGACATTAATTTTCTTCTGGATATGGGAGCCACATACTCAGTCTTGTTCCACAATCCGAAACCCCTTCCTGTCAGATCATTAAAGGTGTTTTCCAGAAAACCTTTGATCAAATGTTTCCATAGCCTTTGAGCTGCTGTTAGGATTTGTTTCTGTCTGTCTCACTATCCTGGAAAGCCCTCCACCCCTTTAGGTAAAGATCTACCTAGCAGGTAGTTTCAGAGTACAGGACATGGGAATGTTCCCAAGCCCTACTTCAGGTCTCCATGCTCTCTTCCTACTGTGGACTCCTGCAACTTGTTTGCCACAGAAAAAGAAGGGATGGTATTGGGAGTACTAACTCCACTCAGGGGGTCCATGGCTCAACCAGTCCATCAAAATTACCCTCAGAAGTCTTGCAAAACTAACAATGGGGATCATAGCTCTTTTTAGAAGAAGGGGATTGCTTACCTCCGATCAAAGGGAAATCAAACACGCAGTAGAAATTCTCAGGCTGTTAGAAACAGTTCCAGCTCTACAGCAGGTAGCATTCATGCATTGTTTAGGACATCAAAAGGTCGGTAATTAAAGGAAACAATCTGGTTAAAACAAAGCTACCAAAGAGACCACCAGGTTGGACAACATAACACCACTTGTCCTGGTACCTAAATTTGTCAAAAAAACTAACCCACACTGTTCTTTTCCTTATCCATTATACTTTGCACTGCACCTTGTTAGAAACTCATTGTAACAAAACAGAGCCTCTTTCCTATTGTCTTAGGCATCACTACTCTGGGGGCAGCCCTCAAGGGACTCACAGTTGGGAGTACTTAATAAGCAAATGCCCTCTAATGTCACACAAACGGGAGGGGGACTTAGGAGATCCCTGGACTTGGTGGCAGGCATGGTCATGGACAATGGTCTGCCCTTAGACTACCTTCTGGTGGAAGGGGGGGGGGAGCGGTTCGTGCAGCTTTCAACACCTCCTCCTAAGTGTTGGAATGTACAGAGCAAATCCTTAAAAAATCTTTCTGGTTAAGAGGACAGGTCCAAAGGACTCCGTTGTCCTGGGACTCAACTCAGATCACCGACCTGGCTGCAGCGCTTTCTGAACCCGTGAGTTTTAATCATAGTGCTACTTCTTGTTCCATGTATACTCAATTGCTCAATTATTTTTCTTTCTTCTCGGATAGAGGCTCCAAATGATCCTAAATGAAGCTGGTCTGTTTTACATGGGCCCCTAGTTAAACCAGAAAAAAAAAAAAACAAAAAAAAACTGCTTCCCCCACTGTGCCCCATAGCAGCAGAAAAGTAGCCAAAGAAGATAGGAGAGCCTCCCTTCCCTAACAGCAGTTAGGGGTCTTCTCAAGAGAGGCAACTGAAACAAACTGGTTAAGCAAGAAAGGTCCAGGTTCCCCCCCAACCCCCAACTTTAGTATGGAAAATGGCGGGAAAAACAAGATGTGTGAGAATAAAGGGAACACAACAGGACTTAGGTAAGAAGTCACAAGCCTCAATAACAAAGCTTAGATGGGGCAGCCAATGAGAACGCAGCAACTCAGCCATATCAAAGCACCACAAAGGGTATAAGAAAGGGAATCAGGTCTAAGCTCAAAGGCTTCTTCAGTCCCTCCCACCCTCTCCGGAGCCTGTTCCTTTTCCTAATAAACTTTGGCTTGCCCTGCTCTCCGGGCCCTGTTCCTTCTGTGATCGCCCGCACCACACCAACTCAGCTCAGGTAGTAGCGCTTCACAAGTAGCTTCTTTCACGTATTAAAACTAAATATTCAATTGGTGCATCATCACAGGACCACCAGTGCTTTCCGGGTTCCCACCTGTTGCGGGACTTAAGTCAGAGGGGTGAATCCGCTTTGTCTAATCCGTCCCTTTCCTTTGCCACCCACAGACCCTCTCCTTTTGCCCACCGCAAGCACGACACCCCGGCCAGTCTTGCTGCAGACGTGGCCCTTAGTCAACCGGGACCCCGGACCCGGCCATCAGACCCGACCCTCAGGAACTGGGTCAGGGAAGTGTTCAGACCCCGCCAGGCGCGGAACGTAGCTTCCACTTCCTGTAATGCTAGCGGTTCGCTCAAAGAGTAGAGGGAGCATCGGAGAAGAAACGAACGTGCTTAAAACAGCTTCGACCTTGCGCCTCCAACCTTGGCTGGGACCCGGAAAGCCGGAGCATACCACTTCCTTCTCCGGCCTCCCCACAAGTCTTTCCATTCCCTCTAGCCTTCTTCCCTAACTGGAAGCACAGGGTTTCGCCGGGTCCGCGGCACTTCACTCCTCCCTTCTCCCTCATCTCTCCCTCTCTCCTTTCCCCAGCCAATGCCCCCGCCCCCAGCTGCGTCTGGCCTCCCACCTCTCCCGCCTTCCGGCCCCGCCCCTTCCTCCCAGAGTCGCTCGCTTCTCCTTTCCGCTCGCTCTTCCGCCCCCGCTCTCCATCATATTTTCTGATTGGCCAAAAGCACGGGAACCCGGTGGGCCAATAGATGAGCAGGGTTGGCGACGGTGGGCGTGGCGCGGCGCCGGGCCCCAGAGCGAGGCTGCCTCCCCCTCGTCCGGAGCACATTCCGCCGCCGTTGCCGCCGCCCGGCCCGCGGTGTCTTCGCCAGAGCCGCAGTCGCGCCGGGTTAGGGCGGGGGGCGGGTGGGAGAGGGCAGGCCCGACGGGGGCGCAGAGAGGAGACCGGAGTGGCGGGCTAGCAACGCAGGCGGCGGCCCGGTTCCGGGAGTGTCGGCGCGGCGCCGTGGTTGGGGCGGATCCCGCGGCCCCGGGCGGGGAGGGAGTCGCCGGCCCGGCCATGGCGGACAGCGAGAAGCTGGACAACCAACGGCTCAAGAATTTCAAGAACAAAGGCCGCGACTTGGAGGTAAACCCGGGGGCGCCGGAGGGGCGGGGGCTGCGGGCCTGTGCGATCTCCGCCGGGACCCGAGTGCGGGAGCGGGCGGAGCGCCGGCCTGACGCCTCCGCGGGCGCCGGGAAGTTGGTGTGGCCCGGCCTCCGGTCCGGGGCCGGGTGCGGGAGCCGGGAAGTTGGTGTGACCCGGCCACCGTCCCGGGCCCGAGTGCGGGAGCCGGGAGCTAAGACTAAGAGCCGGGCCCAGTCGGGGAGCCGGAGCGGGGTGCCGGCATGGAGGTGCCGGCGCGGCCTAGGCGCCAGCCGAGTGGCCCCTACGGGTGCGAGGGGGCGCGTTTCCTTGCCGAGAGATTGTGGCTCCCGGTCCGGCCGCGGACTCAGGTCTTGCTCGTCTCCGACTGTCGAGGGCGGTGGGAGACGGGGATGGGGACAGCGAGTGGTGACCCGGTGGGGTTCGGAACTTCCTCAGCGAGGCCCCCACCCCCCGGCTTCTCCACTGAAAGGCACTTTTTCTGGTCTTCCCGACTCCCGCTTTACCCTGCCTCCCCCAGTGTCCAAACTGCAGGAGTCAACTTCTCCGTTGAAAAAAACACCCCCGACGTGAGAGGCCATCCTGGTGATGCTAACAGTGCCTTCCAGCGGCCTGTGTTTTACTCTGGACATAGCTGGTTCGAGATGTGGCCCACGGTGTGTCCTCTTCCAGGGAAAGGACACCCCTTATTTCAGCTTGTTCACAAATCTCTTTGCCCCCTCCTGGGAGACTACCAGCTGCACTCTTACATAGAAAGTGCACAGGGTTATACAAAGCTGTCATCCTGTAGTCTACAGTATCCTTTCCTCCACCTGCTGGTGGTGGTAGTGGGGGGTGGGGTGGGTCATGGAATCGTACCGTCACGTTTTATTATTTTAAAAGGCTGAAAAAACCCTTCATTGTCTTAGATACAACTGCTTTTGAGGCTCTCAAGCTACATAAGTTGTGTGGGTTAAACATCAGAAATTTTTGATAAAGACTTCTTTCAACTTTAGAGTCTAGGTAAATAGAATTTTTTTAAATAGTACTTTCATCCGGCATCTGAATCAAAAGTTTAGCTTTTCAAAGAAAGCAGTCATGTAGTATTTGTTATCTTTGTGTCCTTTTTTTTTTTTAACTGAAATTTTCAAATCCCCATCACCTATTTCTGAACTTTGAACATTTTGCCTGATGGAGACATTAATTATTTGAGGGGTTTCCACAAAGCCATTAGATCTCCAAAGTAGCTTGATCTGTGTGAGAGAGTTTCATAGGAACTTTGAAAGGGACTAAATGGACTATGAAGTATAATGTCACTGTTAACATGAGACATCCTTGTGATCCCCCCCTTTTTTTTTTTAAATGAAAAATATTTAGCACCTTGGGATAATCACGTACCATAGAATATACACTATTTAGATGTACAGTCTATGGTTTTCACTAAGTTTACTAACTACTTGTGTAGTGATATGAAGAAAAAATTTATTACTGTGAACTTTTAGAATGGGGGATCATGAATCACAAAACTTAGTAACATAAATACAAGGTTACAAAACAAAATAGCAATTGGGTATTTAACAAATCCTTCTGATCCTTTTCTCCGCCTACATTTCTGGCAGCTTGCTTTTTAAATAGCTTCATTGAGATGTAATTCACATATCACACAATTTACCCATTTTAAGTGACTTTTGTTATTTTCACACTGTTGTGCAACCATCACCACAATCAATCTTAGAACATTTTCATCATTCTAAAAAAACCTAAACACATTAGGAGTCACTCTATTTCCCAATTACGTCTGTCTCCAGATTTTCTGTTCTGAACTTTTCGTGAAAATGGAGTTTTATAACTATCTTTTAGACTGGCTTCTTTCAGGTAGCATGTTTTTATGTGACACATGATGCTAGAAACGTATCAGTGCTTCATTTCCCTTAATGATTGATTAAAATATCTCAACATGTACTACATTCTTGCCTTATATCTTGCCTTGTTGTCACTTTTTATTTATTATGCATAATGGAAAACACATTTTTGTAAGAACCTATGTTTTCATTTACCTTTGATTATATACTTACATTGGAATTACAGTGTCATAGGGTAACTGTGCAACCTTTTGTGAATTTCTTCATAAGGGATAAGAATTGTCTACATAAGGGATCTTTGTTCTTTAAAATAACGGTTCCTAACAGCATATCTATTCTTCAGTCAAAATAAGATTGACACTATGTTAGTATGATATTACAGTATGTGACTTTTTTAAAAGTTTGGTTTTGGGGAGAAATTCACAGTGCCATGGAATCTTTTAGATAACCCTGTATGTAGGTTAGGAACATTTGCCCTTTTCATCTGAGGAAAATGACACGACTGATAGAAAGTCATACATCATGTAATAAGATACAAACATCTTTTGTTATACTTCTAGAACAATAGAATGGCCTTATTGGTATATTTATTAGTTATATGCATATGTTTATGCCTACTTCTTGTAAATGTGACTAAGAAAATACTGCTTCTTGGCTTATTATCTTACGATGACAGGTTTCATTAGGAGGTCTTTGGAAAAAAGTATGAACCAGTGTTATCTAGCTAATTACATTTAAACCAGCAATTTAAAAATACCATTAAAACAGGTAATCACTGTAAAGAAAATTGATGAAATATTTTATAGTCTTTTCATACTAAATCTGCAAAATCCTGTTTGTATTTTACCCTGTCAGCATATGGCTAGTGGGTACCTTACTGAACAGCAGACACACAGATAGAATTAGAGTGAGGTAATTGTAGCATTTTTTGCTTTGATCTAACATCCATTCACAGTTATGAAGAATGTAAAGTCTTAGAATTTAATCTGATCTATAATTTTGTGATCTTAGGAGAGTTAGCTTTATGGTTTTTTCATTTGTAAAATTGATAATCTGCTTTGGAAGTCTTGGGAAGATTAATAGGTTAATGTTAGGAAGTGGTCTGGCAAACTTGGAGTGTTTTATCACCTTCAGCTTTTCCACTGGGGGGGAGATAAGAGGATTTCATATACTTCTGCAATTGATTCTTTTATGTGCAGTTAGCTCTGTGTTTTTCAATATAACTTAATGTAACATTGAATTTATAATTAGTGGGGAAGGTTTTAATACAGAAATAATAGTTGCTCACTGAAGGACAGTTTCCACACAGGGAATTAGTGACCTTTCCATAAGTTATTTCTAAATGTGAAGTTGGAACTGATTCATAGCTTTTGATGTGATATTTATTTCTATAGTTTTACCATTTTTGCCTTCTCAAAAATGCGGTTATGCTGACTTCTTGAAAGGCAAAATCACCAAAGAAGCATGTCAGTATCCATTTAACAGGAACTGTCAGATGATATTCAGGGCTTGGATTCTTGCATGCAGTAGAGGATCAACATTATTAGTTTGAGATTAGTAACCATATAGGAGGTACATAAAATACAAGACAGGAAATAGTAGTGCCCAAACTTCAAATAAAAAATAATTATTCAGAATAAAACAAGTTAAGCTCATCTAATGTTTTTACAAAAGGGGAAATTCTCTTAGACTTTCAAATAAATCTGCATAGTTTTTGTGGACATTTTGAGAGTGTCCAGGTTAAATAGGGCTAAATGTTGTTAGGAAAGTATGTCTTTAAAAACAACACAAGTTTTTGGAAAAAACATACACGGAATATTAAAATGCTACACAGATGGAAACTAGTGATCATTTCCACAAAAAATATGAAGTCAACTTTAAGAGAAAAATAGTTGCTTGGTAAGCAAGTGATCAGCTGTTCTGTTGTTGTTTAGAAATAACCTTGGTGATTTGTTAAACTGAAAAGCATTGTTACACTATTAAGTCTTGTTAACTTTTAGACACTGACCTCTCTCATCATGAATCTTGGAACATATTTACTGTACTTAAAATAACTACTGTCTAATTTTTCAATTAATAGTCCAAGCATGTGACAATATGAAATATCTGATAGAAATGCAGTGGATATTAATTGTTTTGTGCTTCTTGCCAGCTTTTCTGGCTTATAGGGCAACCAGTTAAAGAATTGTTTCATTGATGTTTTCTTAGAGATATCAAAATGTCTTTGTTTTTCATGATCCATATGTGTCAAATGAGGATACATGTAAGATTTTAGAAAGACTTGCAGGAATGATTTAGCTTTAAAAGAATGAAATTAATTCAGAAAAAGGTGTAGGCAGTTTTTAAACTTTGCTCCCTAATGTCTTTGATCCTATAGATCCTTAAAATATTTTAAAATGTTTTTTGGAGCAGCAGTCACCTAGTTGAGGCCTATGATAATGAAATGAAAGCTTGTCATCAAATCTAACCTTAGAGGATGATTTTGGTCCTTACTGGGTTATCTTTGGAACAAAGGAGAGAAGTATGATTGAACTTTGAGTACCTGCCATATATGTTATTAGTTGTATTTGTGTAAATTTGTTAATCAGGAACTAAACGTTTTATCTAAGAAAAATCTTTATAGCGATAAGTCACTTGATAGCACAATATTCAGAGGACTAATTTTTAACTCACTTTGTATCATAGTAGTTTGTACTTTTTATGTTACACGATATTCCTTCCCTTTAACTTCTTTCAGCTTTAATACAGGTCTTGATGTTGATGAAAAGGTAACATGTGAAAGCATGTTTATAGTCCATGGTTTATAAGTATACAGTGTTTACTTTTCCACAGAGATTTTTGGAAATTGTGCATCACTTGTGGACTTTAAGCTCTGGATGTGATTCACTTACTGTGCTTTCCATTTGAGTTTAGTAAAAGACTAAACTAGCCAAGGGAGTCTCATTTTTTTGTACATTCATATGGAAACAGTCTTTATACTGGTACCTACTAATAAACAAGGATAATACAGATGTGCTTGTTAAGGCCTTTTATATTCCCAGAAGTTTTAAAAGCTTTGAGGCCCAAGACCTATATTTATTGTTAAGTACCCACAAAGAACTTTGTGGACTCCTATTGTTATAGGTTAGCCTAGAGTGGACTGGGCCGCCTGTCTGTGAGGCCTCACCCGAGCGCCCCCGAGCGCTCACAACTCAGTTACACTGCAGGTACACACAAAAAGGTCAATAACAGGTTTGTTTACAACCCAGGGAAAGAGAGCAGGATACAAAGTAAGTGGAATACCTTAACGGCTAGGCTGACTGAACACACCAAGTCACGTGGTCCTGAGCTGCTTCCCAAGCAAGAGAGTGAGCCCCCCCCATACTCCCCCAAATGTCCCAGAATCCATTCCTGCTAGCTCCGCTCTTGGGTCCTCGCAGTTCTCTCCCTGGTACTGCTGGGAGTTGTAGTTTCCAAACACTGGAGTACGGTGTAGGGTGGGTACAGAAAGCTGGAGTAGGGGGTGGAGTCCATAAGACTGCAGAGTTCCTTTAGGACATCCTTCCTCTTAACACTATTAATAAATATCATCTTGTAAGTTATAACTGAGAATTTTTTTAAGATTTATTTATGCATACAGAGAGGGTACAGGCCAGAGACACAGGAGTGGTGAGAGGATTCACCAGTGACAGAGTGGGGAGCAGAACAGGCAGATTAATGAAGTACACTGCTGAGAAAAGCAATGGGCAAGACAGGAGAGGGTCTGCCAAGCCACGTGGGTCACCTGTATGGCTGAG
This sequence comes from Condylura cristata, assembly GCF_000260355.1. Lineage (NCBI taxonomy): Eukaryota > Metazoa > Chordata > Mammalia > Eulipotyphla > Talpidae > Condylura > Condylura cristata. The sequence goes on from NW_004567115.1 coordinate 28,395,721, forward strand.
GATCCAACTCATGTTGAAGTGGCTATTGCTAGCTTATAGTGCTGCATTTTAACCTGTTGGGCCCACAAATACTAGGTTATATAAAAGTAAGTTATTTGATATGAGGGCATTTTTAATAAAAACTAAGAATAAACATTTCACTTTTTTTCAAGTCTATTTAATGTTTGATTATGAAAAGAGCAAGATTCTCACACCTATTTCTGAATTCAATTTTTAAAAAAAGATTATGCATACAAGAACTGGGGTGTATGCTAGAGGTGCAGGGGGTGAGAGGATTTATCAGAGACAGTGGGGAGCAGAACAGGCAGATCTACTAAAATACCCTGCTGAGGGGAGCAGCAAGTTAGACAAGGAAAACTCTGCTTTGTCATGTGGGTCAGCTCCCTGGCTGGCTAGGATTGAACTAGTGCAGCAGTGGCTGGCAATAACTTAATAGCACTGTTTTTAACCTCTGCGCCACCAGGGAGACCTTGAATTCACTTGGTTGAAGTATATAAAGAGTATGTGTCTTCATGGATAGACAGTTGAAAGGGGGGAAGAATGTTTTAATAGCCTTTTCAGATAATTATGGAAATTGTCCTTTGATACTGTACCATAACTTCACAATGATAGGGGTGGAAGTAAAGCCACATCAGTGAACATTTTTTACTCTGTTACATTAAAATCCAATTGCCTATCTCTCAATTGGAAGGTATTTTTTAATCTATATATAATTTTGTAACATGTATTGATCATCTAGAAAATGTTAGTTCATTGAGTTATGTAGATCTTCCAAATGCTGGCACATTTTATTATAATGGGGGGGAGCACATTGAGGGAATCTACGTAGTTCATCCAAAAAAGTCTTAATTATTGGGAATCTTTCAAGCTCACCTGTGGTCAGTACAAGTTTTCCAGAATTTCTATTTTAACTGAAAGCACAACTTTTATCATTAGTAACAAATACTGTAAGATGTTTCCCATGAAGCCATAAGCTCACTTTGCTCCTTTTTTTGTGAAAACCAGACACTGTCTCAATAACCATAATTTGTCTCAGTTGTCTTTTTCAAATAAAAATGATGCTCCATGAAAAAAGTGGCTAGTTGAGTTTGCAATCAATCTCACAAATAGTTTTTCCTTGAGACAGTTATCATACTGCAGGAATGGGTATGCTGCAGAAGTGTTTTATGTGTGATCACCATTATCACAAAATTTTAGGAATAGAAGTTTTTAACAATTTTTTACTGCTTCATTAAGGACATACTAAGTGAGCTTTTGTTTATTTAGCAGAAGTACAATGGCTACTAATACAGCTTAGAGACATTGCTTTTAAAGTACCAACATTCACTCATTCACTTACATGTATGTATGCATATAGTTTTTTATTGAGGTGCATTGGTTTACATCATGTGTATTTAGAAGAATCTCAGCATATGTGTTGTTACTGTACTACAGCTGTCACCAAAGCAGCCACAGCTTTAAAAGTAAGAAATATTATGATGATAATTTTTCAGGATAGACCCTGTGAACAATTTTCAGTGTCTTTATAGGGAGCCATTGACAACTCACTATCTTCGTTTTTTGGCTGTTGGTTGCTTATGTTACAGATTACTGTCACGTTTAATTAATAAAGGCTCTTAAAGACTTTATGATAGCACCATTAAAGAACATGGAACCTGGAGGCACCCCGGGATTTTGAGCTTTGATTTCTATAAACTACTTAAATATTTACAGTACAAAGCATATGAAGAGTGAATGGTGGAGGCCTTTTTATTTCTGCCACTTGCTTCATCAAACATTCTTTTAAATAACCCCATGTTCTGTATCAGGATAGCATTTGTTTGCAGTTCCTTTTGTATCACTGTGCACTATAGTCCAGCTCACGTCACATGAATTGGGAAAAGCACTCTTTTACCTTTATTGCCGGCAGACTATAAAACCCTACTTTATCCTGCATGCATCAGCCAAATTGTCATAAAATTACTAATTTACCCCTTCCTTTCTATAGTTCTATATTGTAACTAAGTTAGTAAATACTTCATATAGACTTTGTAAAAGTTTCTTTACACGAGTGTAGGTTTAACCAGAAAAGTCAGACATTTGCTGGTAATGTATAAGTTAGTTTACTTAAAATGCTAAACTCTGAAAAATAAAGATTTAAGTTCTCTTCTAGTATTGTTTACTATTTGAACAAAGCTTGGTTTACTTTCAATTTTACCCCAAATTTTACAGTAAAATTAGTGTAAATTATACTTTCAGTGTTGCTTTTAGGCAAATCCAAAATTTCATAGATTTTTATGAACAAAATCAGAATCCTAAGGTAATGTATTTTATAACCTGATGATACTTTTTTTAGTATTAGAAAGCAAGTCATATGTTTCTAGTTCTTCAGTGAAAACTTTAATTGCCCATTATCTGTTCTTAATACTTGTCTTAGTTTTAGTAGCATGTCTTTGTGGATCCTTAATGTAGGTAATACATAATTTATTTAGCTTACTAGTTATATCCTGAAAGCTCTACAAGTACACGCTTAACTTGGTTGTATTAAATGATCCTATCTGTTTTATTATCCATAATATTCACCCTGGTGCTCTTTAGAAACACTTTCATCTTTTGATGGTTTAGAAAAACAGGTGCCATATAGTCAAACAATTGCTAACATTTTGGTAAATAATTTTTAATGATTATCAAATAATAAAAATAACACCCAGTATTTATTGGCTTTCTAGAATAGTGCTTTAAAGTTACCATAAGTTCTTTTCGCATAATGTTAGCACTGAAAGTTAGGTCTAATAATTTTAGGCTGAAAGTCCTGATGTTTACATTATGTTTTTACAGAAATTAACTCAGATTGATTTAACCATAGTGGGGGAATCTGGCTCCCCAGGACTGACATTAATTATGGCATTTTAGTAAAAGTATAGGAAGAACTCTGACACAAAATTAGATTGCATGCTTAAACCTGAGATAATCATTGTGGTCAGAGGAATATGATTTTATGATTGGCTCGCCACAGGGTCCTGTATGTGCCACATGTCCCACCACTTTTTGAGTTGGGAAGGAGTTTCAGTAGCTCAACTTAATACACAGGTTTGCCACAGGAATGAGGGGTGGTCCTTTAGAATAAGAAGAAAAGGAGAAAAAAGCCTATTGAATCAAGCAAAAGAGACATTACAAAAAACAAACTACTAATGATAAAGGATCTTGGTCACAAAGATATACAAAGAACTGATGAACTCAACAAAAACAAAGTAAACAACCCCATCAAAAAATGGGCAGAAGAGCTAAAAAGACACTTCTCCAAAGAGGAAATGCAGAAGGCCAACAAACATATGAAAAAATGTTCAACATCACTTGTAATAAGGGATATGTAAATTAAAACCACAATGAGATACCACCTCACACCAGTGAGAATGGCACATCTTCAAACAACTAGCAACAACAAATGTTGGCGAGGATATGGAGAAAAAGGAACTCTCCTGCACTGCTGGTGGGAATGCAAACTAGTACAACCACTATGAAAAGCTGTTTGGAGGCTTCTCAAACTGCTAAAAATGGAGCTTTCATATGACCCAGCAATCCCACTCCTAGGCATCTACCCAAAAGACACAAAAACACTGATTCAAAAAGACACCTGCTTTACACCTGTTTATTGCTGCTTTATTTACAATAGGAAAGACATGGAATCAACCCAAGTGCCCAAAAGTAGATGACTGGATTAAAAAGATGTGGTATATATACACAATGGAATATTACTCAGCAATCGCAAAAGATAAAACATAATGCCCTTTGCAGCAACATGGATAAAGCTGGAAGGGATCGTGCTTAATGAAATACGCCAGAAAGAACAGGGAAAATATTGGATGGTTTCACTCATAGGAGGAGCATAACAGGACCAGGGGGGGAAATATTAATAATGAACAACTATATGCCAGAGATATTTTACAGGGGTGGAGTAGGGAATGGGATCAAAAATGGGGGTGGTGGGCAAGTGCACAGGATTATGGTGAATACACACAGGTGATTTGGTGATGGGAAGTCCACGGGGATCACAATTGAGATGGAAAAAGGTACAAAATTATGTAAAAATAAACTTATTTTTTAAAAAGCCTACCGAAGACAAGTTACAAAGCAGTGCATTCAGTACAGATTGGAATGGTTGGTTCCTTATTTCCGTTTGAATGTTAACATGGAAGAAGTGCGCTGTATTTTAAATGTATCTGTAGAATTGAGTTTGTTTTCGATCATTCATTTTCTTGTATTGTTTGCTTTTTTTTCGTAGTCTTGAATAACTTTTACCACTTCTCTTTTTTTGGCTTACAGTCGTAATAGTAGTGTCTTTTAAATGATGAAAATGCTATATTCAGACCAATAAGCAAATATATATGGTGGATGTCATTAGTCACTAGGGAAATTCAGGTGGAAACCATGAGTTACCACCTTACTCCTACTATGATGACTTATGAAAATGACACTGTTGTTGAGAAAGTGGATAAAGTAGAGCTCTCATAATTAGGGGAATGTAAAATGGTGCAGCCACTTTGGAATTCAGTTTTTCAAAAAGTTAAGCAGTTAACGTGTAGTTTCACTCTTTAGGTATTAATCCATATGAATTGGGAATAAGTGTCTGCAAAGAAACTTGCACATAATCATTCATGGCAGCATTCGCCACAATAGGCAAAACATGGAAACTAACCAATGTGTCCTTCAGCAGACAAATAAAATGCAGTGTATATGTACAATGGAAAATTATTTTTTACATAAAGAAATTAAGTCCTACTTCATGCTATCTGACATGGATGAACCTTGAAAATATTATGCTTTCCCCAAAGGAGCCAGTTAAAAAAGATTTCATATTCTGTAGTTCTGATTATATGAAATGCCTGGGTAGTTAAATCCATAGGTACAGGAAGTAGATTCACTGGTTGCCAGCATGAGAGGCAGGGAAGGGGATGACTGCTAATAAGTGTGGTAAAGAAATGTAAAGAAAATGATCTAGAATTAAATGATGGTGGTTGATGTACAATTTGCGAGTATACTAAAAGCTTCTAAATAGTAAATTTTAAATGGATGGATTGTATTAGGTAGACTGATTATCTCAGTAGAGCTCTTAGGTTAAAAAACAAAAACAAAACCCAAGCTTAACTAAGAGTAAGTGAAGACTGACAACTTTCCACTGCATATGGTTCACAGGTGAACTCATGACAGCTCTTTTTCACTGTCTATTGTCCTGTATTGAATTCATTTGCTCTGCAAATGTTTATTCAACTTCTGTGTTCAAGGTTCTGTTGTAAACAAAAAAAGAAAGAGCAATGATGAATAACTCAGATTTAAGTTACTATTGTGTAGTTTATATTCCAACATACAAGGATCTCTCAGAACCCTACTTAAGTTTATCTTGTGCAAATAGCAACCACTGTGAACTGTTGTTATATAGGTGGTTCCTTAATTTTCCTTACTAAACTCAAATTTACAATACGTTATATACTTCAGATTTGAAGAAAAAAAGCATCCCAAATGTTTTGTATTTTGTCTAGTAACTCTTCCCTTGTGATTTATGGAAAAATTTGATTTTTAGAGTTGTAGGACATAGGATTACATCCCCTTAGCTATATGCATTTAGGAAAGCATAATAATTTTTAGTCTCAGTACCTGTAAAATATTAGTAAGTACTGAATGTTAAGTCTTTAAGAATGTAAGAAATAGCCTCATTCAGATTAGGTGAAATAATGTTGTAGTATGAGGAAAGTAATCAGTTCTTACATTTTCTGAGGTACTTAAGTAGGACTGTCTTGATAGTAGGAATTCAAGAGTCTTCTCTTTATTGCTCTGCCAGCTACAAACTCGGTTACTAAGCTTTACTTTTTAGATACTGGCTGTCTTAGTCTTTATGTAATTGTATGTTGAAGAGCTAATAAGCCCTGCCCAAGCTGAAGCAGATTGTTCTTAATGAATCATGTGCTTTCTCCTTCACCCAGTCAGCAGTGGCATGAGGTAGGGAGAGATTACATGATAAGAGAACATCCTTACCTGCTTCTATAGCAGCATCTCTGGAAACAAGTTTCTCATAGAAAAGAGTTTAATTATATTATTTAGTTAATGTCACTCCTTTCTTTTCTGTTAACTTCTTACTCGTTGTTAAAATCTGGGGCACATCACTATGACCTCATTATCTCATCTCTGCTGTGGTTGTCTTTATTCCTGCTATTGTTTTTCTCCAATTCATATAGTAGCCAACATGGTTCTTTTAAAAAATAAATTAGGTCATATCTGTCCTCTACTTCAGTTAACTTTCCAATTTGTATCGCTTCCAAACTTCTTACTGAAACTTTCAAAACTTAACCATATCTGGTTACTGTCTATGTCTTGTACTGCTCTCACTTTTAAAAATCTCTCTTAGTTACTTACCTGTCATTCATCTTCTTTTAATTCCTCTAATTCTGACACATTAATTGTTCATTCTTCAGGCCCTTCACACATGTTGCTTTGACTGTCAGAATACCTTCCCCAACCCCTTCATCACCTTTCCTTCATCTGCCTGATTATTTCTTACCCTTTATATTTCTAATATTTATATCTCTGAGCTGGCTATGTAAAAGTTAAAACTCCCTGACAGTGTGGATCCTGTCTAGTTTATGCACTACTCTACTCTAATTCTATCACCGAGTTTTGCTTGGTGATAAGTAATGATAAGTAACTTTTAACTAATTTGAGGAGATTAAATCGTTTGTTTTTTTGAGTACTACTAATTTGGGGGATACATTTTAATAATTTTTTTTATTTAAGTAACATTGATCTTAGAATAGCGTGTGTAATTCAGAAGTATAGAATCCTACCTTCTCAGTTATATGACATCACACCACACTTAGTACCAAGGTACCCAGAGACCTCCACCATAGACCATTGTGCTCCTCCCCTCTGGTAGCCCCAGTTTTTCAGTCATACTTTTCTAGGGTTTTTTGTTTGGTTTTTGCAATATCAGTCTTTATCTGTCTTACTTCACTTACCGTTATCCCCTTCCTTCAGTTTTTTCTATTTTTGCAAACAATAAGAATTCATCCTTTTTTGTTGATTGTTTTCTGTACTGAGTAGTAGTTCATTGTGCAAGTGCCATATCTTATAATCCACTAATCTTTATTTGGGGGCACTTAGGTTCTCAGAATTTGACCATTGTAAATAGGGCAGCAGTGAACATAAAGGTGCATATATCCCTTCAAAATAATATGTTTGCATTCTTTGGGTAGATAAGAGTGGAACTGCTGATTCATATTGTAAATATTTTTAATGGGAATTTTTCCTTTTTCTTGTGCATTTTTTCATATGTATCTGAACTTAATTTGGGTTCTCTGAGAATTACTCATAGTAAAATACAGCAAAGTTTCTCACTCCTGGTGTGTACTGATATTTTGGGCCAGCACAGTTGTGGGAAACTGTGCTGCAGAATGTTTAGCAGGATCCCTTGCCTCCTGCCCATTAGATACTAGTAATTGTAACAATCAGAATTATTTCCACAAATTTCCAAATGTTCCCAGTGGCAGAATCATCCCAGATAAGAACCACTGGGAAGCAATTCAGTAAACTTTGCAGAACACCATTGCTATTTTCACTTTTCAACTCAGAAACCTTCAGTGGATTCCTGTTTTCTATAAAGAGTAAAACTGCCTTAGTCAGTTGTCTATTGCAGTTTTTCAGTCTAGGTTACCAGATACCTAAGATTTGTCTGTGTAATTGATAGTGAAAGGGGATTCACAAAAATGTCTGACAGGGTTATCATGTTAGTTTATAATTTTACCTTCCCTTTAACTTCATCTCAGACTCTTCTTCCACTTCAGACTTGTGAACCTACCACTCCCTTAACATTCAGTTCTACTTTTCTGTCACTGCTGTTAGTGGTTCTCTGCAGTAAATGTCTTTCAGTCTTCCCTTTTCTTTGCCTTTCTTAATTTATATTTCTAGATTAAGTGTAAGCTTCCAAGCCTCAGTTAACTTTTCCTTTATTATACCAGTTCATATCTGTCATTTCTATATTGAACTACTAGTTACTGATATGCTCACATTTTGGTATTCTTTAATGTAAGATAATTTTTTTTAAAGATTTATTTATTTGTGCATACAGAACTGGGGTACAGGCCAGAGGCTCAGGGGCAGTGAGAGGCTTCACCAGAGACAGAGTGGGGAGCAGAACAGGCAGATCGAGGCAGTACACTGCTGAGGGGAGCAGCGGGCGGGCCAGGAGAGGTCTGCCACACCATATGGTCACCTCCGGGGCAGGCGGGGATTGAACTCATGCGGAAGCAGCTTTAGATTCTCAGTGCTGTGCTTTAACCCACTGCGCCACCAGGGAGGGCCAAATGTCAGATAATTTGTATACTGTCATGTGTTTTATAGAGAAGAAAGTATTGTTAAAAGATGTATATGACATAATACACCAACAAGTCAGATAGCCTTGATAAAAATGGACAAATTCTTAGAAACATGCAACTTCCTAAAACAGTATCATCAAGAAATAGAAATTCTGATTGTATCTGTAATTGCTAAGGAGACTGAATCAGTAATTAAAAACCTCCTTGCAGGGAAAAATCCAGAACCAAATAGCTTCACTGAGAGAACTAACATCAATCTCCCTCATAATTTTCCAAAACAAAACAAACTGAAGACAAAGGAATACTTCCCAACTCTGTGAAGCCAGCATCACCTGATATCAAAGACACTATGTAAAAATAACAACTTAATGTCTCTACTTAATCTTCTTGTAGAAATTCTCAGTAGATTCTAGCAAACTGAATTCAGCAGCATATAAAAATGATTGTTGTATACCATAACCAAGTGGGGTTTGTTCCTGGAATGCAAGGATGGCTCAATATCCAGAACTCAATTAATCTGATGTGCTGTGTTAATAGGAAAGACAAAGCACAGGATTCTCTTGATTTAGAAAAAGCATTTGAAAGAAAAGAAACTACCTCAACATAATAGATACCATATTTTTAAAGTTCTAGCAGACATCATAGTCAGTGGTGAGCAACTGCAAGTTTTTCCTATAAGATCAGTAACAAGGACAAATATCCCTGCTTTCATCAAGTCTTTTCAATGCAGTACTATAGGTCTTTGTCAGATCAGACAAAAAAAAATAATAATAATAAGAGGCATTCAAATTAGAAAAGAAGTATAATTATCTCTGTTATGGGTAAAATGAAAGTTCAAATTAGTAAACGATTCTACAGAGTTGCAGGTTACAAAATTAGCAAATGAGGACATGAAACAACCTGAAAAGGAAATTGAAAAACATCCATTTACAATACTTAGGAATAAGCCTAACCAACACAGTGAGAAGTTTTGTGTGGAAAACTGCAAAAAATTGCTGTAAGTAATTTTAAAGACCCAAATAAATAGTAACACATTTATGTTCATGGGTCAAAAGAATAGCTAACTGTTAATGTTATCCAGAGAGATTCATAAATTTAGGATTTTCTATCAAAATTCTAGTAGCTTCATTTGCAGAAATAGAAAAATTCATCTTAAAGTTCATAGTGAATCTAAAGAGACTCCCAAATAGCCAAATTTATCTTGAAAAAGAAGTCTCACACTGATTCCAAAGCTTGTCACAAAGTTCCTGTAGTCAGAACATTTTGCTATGAGGGTAAAGTAAGACAATCAGTCAAAGGTGTAGAGTAGAGGACTGAAAAATAAACTCCAGTATGTATGATCAAGTGACTTTTGACAAGGATGTTAATCATCCAGTAGGGAAAGTATGCCTTTCAACAAATAATGCCAGAAAAATTTGATAGCCATCAGCAAAAGAATGAAGCTGGATCCTTACCTGCCATACATACTACATAGAAATTTATGAAAAATGCATAAAGGACTTTAAGATGCATAAAACTTAAAGCAATAAAACTCTTAGAAAAAAAAAAAAAGACAGGAGACATTTGTAAGATGTTGGATTTAGCAATGATTTTTTTTCTGAAAATGGCACCCAAAACATAAGTATGGGGGGAAAAAATAGGTGAATTGCTATGGAAAACTGACGGTTCCTCAGACTCTAAACATGGAGCTTCCATATGACCCAACAATCCCACATCTAGGTATCTACCCAAAAGACACAAAAACACTGATTCAAAAAGATACCTGCAGGGGCCCTCCCTGGTGGCGCAGCGGGTTAAAGCACTGTGCTGAGAAGCTAAAGCCACTTCCGCATGAGTTCGATTCCCGCCTGCCCCGTAGGTGACCACATGGTGTGGCAGACCTCTCCTGACCCGCCCGCTGCTCCCCTCAGCAGTGTACTTCGTAGATCTGCCTGTTCTGCTCCCCACTCTGTCTCTGGTGAAGCCTCTCACCTGAGCCTCTGGCCTGTACCCCAGTTCTGTATGTACAAATAAATAAATCTTTAAAAAAAAAAAAAGATATCTGCAGCCCTATGTTTATTGCTGCTTTATTTACAGTTGGAAAGACATGGAAACAGCCCAAATGCCCAAAAGTAGATGACTGGATTAAAAAGATATGGTACATATACACAATGGAAAATAAATACATGCCTTTTGCAGCAACATGGATGGAGCTGGAAAAGATCATGCTTAGTGAAATAAGCCAGAAAAAAAAAGGAAAAATACCAGATGATTTCACTCAGCAGGAGTATAACAGACCAGGCAAGAAAATAATAATAATTATTATGAATAGCTATGTACCAGAGACATTTTATGGAGGTGGAGTGGGTAATGGGATCTAAAACAGTGGAGGGTGGGAAATGCACTGGACTATGGTGATGGCACATGGGTGACTTGGTGATGAGAAGGCCACAGGGATAACAACTGAGATGAAAAAATGCACAAAATGGTGTAAAGATAGCTATTATTTAAAAACAAATAGGTGAATTGGATTACATCAAACTTTCAAACTTCTTTGCATTGAAGGACATAATCAGTGTAGTCAAATGCAATCAGTGGACTGGGAGAAGGTATTTGTAAATATGAAAAGTGGTAACATCCAGAATATATAAGGACTTGTACAATTCAAGTAACAATGACAACAAAAAGTCATATTTTGAAATGCGCAAAGAATTTAAATACACATTTCTCTGAAGAACATATGCAAAAGAATAACAAGCATATGAAAAAATCCCCAGCATCACTAAACCATTTAAGGAAATTACTATCAAAACCATGAGATGCCACCTTACACAATTGGAACACTGGGGATTGATGATGATCAATCTTCAGCATTTTATGATATCCACAGTCTTCACTCTAGTGCAGACCATTGACTCTCTTATGTTCCTGATTGTTCAAAAACTACCTGTGACTTTTTTTTAATAACAGTTTATTTTTACATCATTTTGTACATTTTTTTTTTCCATCTCAATTGTAATCCCCGCGGGTTTCCCATCACCATGTTACCCATGTGCCATCACCACCTGTGACTTTTTAAGAGTAAATGTTGAAAATCCTTACAGTGTCCTCCAAATATTCCACTCTCCTTTATAATTGCATGTCAACTACCCTGGACTTCTTTCTTTCCGTTTTATCCCATTCGTCTCTTTTTTTACTTGTTAACCCCTCTATCTTAAGTACTTTGTGCCAAATATCCACAAGACTTGCTCACTTGTTATCTTAAGATCTTAACGTAAAAGTAGCCCTTCTTAGCTTTATATTTTTCTCTGTAGTATTTGTAGCTGTCTAATACACTTTATATTATAGTTGTATTTATTCCATGAAAGCAACTAGAATTGTGCTTTTTAAATAGTGCTTTTAGTAGTTAATAGTGCCTTTTTTTTTAAGATTTATTTTTATTTATTTATACAGAACTGGGGTACAGGCCAGAGATGCGGAGGGTGAGAGGATTCACCAGGGACAGAGTGGGGAGCAGAACAGGC